>NW_004457586.1:1032662-1057207 GCF_000313135.1 Acanthamoeba castellanii str. Neff
AGTCCTAGATACTCGAGCGACGACGACCCGATGACGCGAAGTTGGACGACAAGCCGTCGGCCGACGATGTGGAAGAAGAAGATGATGAAGAAGATGAAGAGAAGGAGGGCGAGGAAGACAGGAGGGCCTGGTAGCAGAGGGAGGAGAGGCGTAGGAGCTGGTCGTTGTTCTGCCAGACCTCCGGCGTGAGGTTCTGCACGTTGTTGCCGAGCTTGAATATGGCCTCGTAGCTGCGCGCCATCTTGTACTTCTCGAACGCCTTGGCCAAGTACGCGTACGTGTCGTGCCCTACATGCAAACAAAGGTCAATGAAGAGTGTGCGGTGTGTGCGGTGTGTGCTCAAACTTACCGATGGAATTGTTGGCCTTTTGACAGAGGACGTCGGCGTAGTTGTTGAGGGTGTCGCGGTTGTCGGGCGTTGACCGAATCGAGGCCTCGAACTTGGACATGACCAGCCGGAAGAGCCGATCCTCGGTCTCCCTCGTGTCGCTCTTCTTGGCCTGAATCCACAGCGAGTTGCCCTCGGCCAGCGAAACGATGTTCATGTGCTTCGCCTGTTGCACACCACCAGCCCAGCGCCACGACACGACACGACACGACCAACGACACGAGCGTCAACAAGGCCCTTCGCAGGGTGAGGAAGATGCGAGTACGGCGTACCTTGGCGGACATCTTGACGATGTCAGGCACGACGAGCTTGAAGCCGCGCGAGTTGATCTTGAGCTCGCGCTTGGATTGCTTGGAGAACGTGACGCCCGTGAGCTGCTCGATGCGCTTAAACAGTTTGTACATGTCCACAGTCCGCAACAAGTACAGTTCGTCCTTTTCCTCCTCCTGTGCGTTGTGTGCGTTGTTTGTGTTTGTGTGTCGTGTGTGTCGTGTGTCGTGTCGTGTGTGTCGTGTGTGCCGTGTGTGGTCAGCTGAGGTATCAAAGGGTCACGCGAGGTTGAGGTTAGCACGTTGGCGTACCTCGAGCTCATCCGATGAGGATCCCTTGTTGGAGTCCTCGTCGTCGTCGTCGTCGTAGGGGTCGGCGTGGGTGTTGCCGCGCCCCTTCCCCTTGCTGCTGCTGTCGGTGTCCTCCCTGAGCTGTCGCAGGGTGTCGTTCTCCAGCACAAAATCGAACTGAGTGCGCAGGCCCTCCTTCATCTCCTTCTGCCAGAAGCACACTACCGCCTGCATGTTTCAAATACCACGGCGGATTAGCGCACGACACGCATGACACGCACGACACGCACACAAAAGGCGGAGGCTCGGGTTGCAGTGCAGTGCAGTGCAGTGCAGTGTACCATCAATTGGTCCTGGCCCAGCAGGAGGTTGAGGAATTCGAGGACGCACTTGCGGTAGACGTTCTGCGTGAGCTCGGAGGTCGAGTTTACGTCGCGCAACCGGGCGCGCAGCTTGTTCTTCACGACGCGGCCAAGCATCTCGTGGATGATGATCTTCTTCACCTTCTTGCACTTCACAACGTTGCACACCCGGCCCAGATATCTACAATTGATGCCTGCGCGGAGAACCGTGCTTAGTGTGTCGTGTGTGTCGTGCGTGTGTAACACAATGATGGTGAGCCGCGTACCCTCCATGTGGAGGAGCTCGGTGAGTTGTGCCTCGATGTCGATCTTGCCAGCGTGGCTGCCCAGCAGGACATCTGGCGAGGATTCGTTGAGGACGTGCTGCTCGTCGAGCCACCGCGCAAACGCCGGGATGGTGGTCTCCAGCAGATAGCGCGTTGCCTCCCGCACCTCGGCATTATGCCCCTCCTGCGTTGCGTTGCGTTGCGTTGCACATGTCAGCCGAATGGCATTCACCAGAGAAACCGCGCCGCCTTACCTTTTCGTTCTCGGGTCCACCGAAGGGCGAGAAGGCGTCCGAGGAGAGGGGCGTGCTGTAGGTCTTGATGAACTCGGGGCGGAAGAGACGGTACAGGAACGTCTTCAGCACATCTGCTTCCGCTGTCGGCGGAAACACTAAAGACACAACCGACCAGTGATTAGCGAGCGCACGACACGACACACACGACACACACGACACACGACACACACGACCAACACAACACTCACCTCGGGCAAAGTCGAGCACATAGTATCGGTTGTCCTGCCAGCTTCGATGCCCCTCGATGTCGGCGGGGCCGTAGAGGAATTGGCGGGACTTGGCCCGGTTCACGCCGGCCATGTGGCCCTTGAGATTGAGCCTGGCCGCCGCCTGCCGCATCCGCGCATTCATCCGCTCATCCGACGCGAACACTGCGTTGCACACACACACACACCCGGGTGCGAGCCCGAGAGTCAACAGACAAACCGACACAAGGCCTTCTTGTGTGTGGGGAGGGGGAAGAACGAAAAACGAACCATTTTTGCCGCCATCGCAGGAGCCGTAGCACAAGGTGGTGGTGTTGATTGGGAGAATCGACACGCACACCAGACGATAGCCCCGGTAATCAATCTATAGCCAAGAAGAAGCCAAGGATCGATCCATCAGTTGACTGGCTTGTTCTAGGGAAAAGGGGGCCATTTGAGTACCAGCGCCATGAGAGGCACGGACAGGCCTTCGCACAGGTAGTATCGCATGGCGCCCTTGAGTTCGAGCCCGGCTGCCTTCCTAAAGCAGTATTGGAAGTCAGACGTGATTGGTGGACTGTAAGACTGGGCTGCACAACGCCAAGCACTGGGCAACTGAGCGAAAGCGCGTACATGGCGTATTCGTCGCTGCCATAGAGCCGGAGCCAGTCCGTGGCAAACTTGAACAGGATGCCGTGGTAGATGTACTTCTGCCCGCCGGCATGTCCCCCAACTTCCACCGCCCCTGTGGATTGGTGGCCAAAGGTCAGACCTCGCAAGCGCAAACAAACAACAAACACCAATAATAAAATAACAAATAACAATGAAGGTTAAAAAAATTGCTATCTCGTACGGATGGTCTTGAATTCGTTGGGCAGGTTCTTCTCGCTGATGATGATCTTGCCGCACGTTTTGGCCGTATGCTGGAAGTCGGCCGCCAGCGCACTGAGTCTCTCGAATTTCTCGAGCTGCGGCACCAACGAAGAAAACGTAAGTACAAGCTGTATGGGGGCGAGGCCCGCCAAGGCGCTGGGGCGAGAGAGAGAGAGAGATAGATGCAGAACGCACCTGCTGCTGTTCGTCGTCCTGCGGGAGCTCGAGAATCTTTTGGAATTCGGCGTTCCAGGCCATGGGATACCCGCAGCGGCCGCTTTCAGTCGACGCACCCACGCTTCCGCCCACCACCGACGCCGCGGCCGCGGCCGCCGTCGCTCCTCCCGTCTGCCTGCGGCTGTCGAGGCTCACCCCGCGCGCTCTCGCAGACGATGACGACGACGAACCCGACGACGGCGCTCGTCTTCGGCGTTCCGGCGGCTGCTGCTCTCTCCTCGTCTTCTTGTCGCGGGCATTGTCGTAGTTAGGGTCGTCTTCCCGCTCGTCCTGCGAGTGCGAGGGCTGGGTCGAGGAGGAGCTGTGCTCGTCTTCGTTGGCCCGATCCAGGTAGCTGTCGTCGTCCTGCTTCCTGGGCTTTCTGTTCCTCTCTGTGGGATGTGTACGAACGTGCAAACAACACGACAGTGCGCGCGTGTCGCGTGAGTGTGGGCTAGGAATGTGGTGTGTGTGTGTGTAGTGTATCGAGGAATGTGTCGACAGCGTACTCTTCTTGCGAGGTGGCCGTGCGGACAGCGGTTCGGTGTTGGAGGAATAGATCGTGTTACCGGTCTCCTGCTCGCGCAAGTCCACGTCAGAATAGACGGGCCTGCGCGCCGGTACTGGCCGCCCGCCGCCGGGGGTAGCGTCGCGTCCGTAGCCTCGGTCACCATCGTCACCACCAGCTTGGCCGTCGCGGTTAGTCGGCACAAGGCTGCAAAGAAACCGAGAGCGATCAGCCAATCGGATTATTGAGATATGGGATCAAGCAGAGCATACTTGAGGGCGCTGTCGCACGCAAAGTAGGCGTCCTGTTGGTCGGCGTAGTACGAGCCGATGAAGCCGCTGCGGGCACTGGCGCTGGCACTGGCACTCACGTGAGGCGCGGTGATGGTGGTATTGCGCAAATTGGGCAGCACACCGTCGATCTCGAGATAGGGAGAGTTCTGTGAGGTGGATTGATGTCAGCTGTGTGTCAGCGGTGCACCGATGGTTGGCCCAGTTTAGGCAACAAGGCTAAGTACCTCTTCCTCACTCTGCGCGACTGCTGGCGGCTGCGGACCGCCGTACCCGTTCCCTGCATCCTGCTGCTTGAACGCTCCTGAAGTCGCGTGGTGCGCAGCACATCAGTTTTGCCTAGGGCTCATGCGAAGGCGACAGCTCGGCGTACCGGAAGGAATCGACGCCATGTAGTAGGCGTAGGGTGAGAACTGGTCTTCCCTCGCTCGCGACAAAATGAGCGCCACCTTCTCGTCATCCTGCTCTACTAGTTCTTGCTCCTGCTCTTGCTCGTCCTCCTGTTCCTCCTCCTCTTCTTTTTCGTTTTCGTTTGTTTTGTTGTCGTAGCCGTTGAAGCCGGCAGCCTGTCGAAGATCATCATAAGCGCCATCTTCGCCGACGCTCTTCCTCCTGCGTTGGGCCTTGTCCTTCCCTTTCTCCTTCTTCGGCGTCGCCGCCGCCACTGACGAGGCACGGCCGTTCGAGGCTAGCTCTCTGCCGCCTTCGTCCTCGCCGTCGCCCTCGCTCGCATCTCTCCGCTTCCCGCCGCCTTTGGGTCCTCCCCTTCGTCGTCTTCGCTCCTTTGTCGTTTCGCTTCGCTCTTCGGCGGGCTGGGTGTGTCCATTCGTCGTCGTGCTGTTGGCGTACGGCGCCGACGTTGTCGTCGAAGGCGACGCCAGCGTGGGTGCTGGAGGAAGCGCGTTGCTGTAGGTCGACGACGACACGGAGGCGGAAGCGACCGCGGCGTAGGTGAGCACGGGCGCTGGCGTGGGCGACGACGACGGGGTGGTGGAGGTCGAGTTGGACGAGTTGGCCGCCGCGGCCGCCTTCCGCCGGTGTCGTCGCTTAGATGAGTTCGCCCTCGTCACACCGCCGCGGCCATCAGACGCATCGCTGTCTTCGCTGTCGCCGGTGGTGCCTCGTGTGGCCTTCTTCATTCGCTCCTCTTCGTCTGCTGGTAAAGGAGAAGTGGGAGTAGAGGAGGAAGTGGAAGCGTTGGTCAGCGGCAGTGAAGCTGCAGCGGGTGTGGCCGGCTCCGCTGGGTCCACTTCAACCAGCTCATGCTCGCTCTTGACAAGCACTACGGGGATGGTAGGTGCGTCATCTTCATTCCTCACGTAGAGGTCCGATTGTTGTCGCCTTCCATTCGCTCCATTTCGAACGATGAGGCCATCTTTTTCGCCTCCTCGGGCGATTTCCACCTCCACGCCCTCCAAGGCCGCTGCCTCCTCTCGACGCGCGAGGATGCGAAATGTAACGAAAATCAAGAGCTGGAGATGCACGAAGAGGATCACCACGACCACCAGCAGCATCTTGCTTGCCTCTTTCTCGCGAATGCTCGCTACTCGCCCAGCAAATTCGAGTAAAACGCGAAATTCTTGCTTCTTCTCAACTGAGCAGAGATGAAAGTGTACCTCACGTCGTGGACCTGGGCAAGTAGGGCGTGTTGCAGGACCAGTCGAGACCAACCACGAGGCCGCTATGCCATTAATCAAAAAAAATAGATGAATCAATCACAGGCCTCCGGCACTATTGTGGTTCCTCCCAAAAAAATTGACAGAAAGGGAATACATTTGGAGAAACACGCCAAGCCCAACCGAGTTTGTCTACGCCGGCATGCTGAGACAGTATGGTCGAACGGAGCGCAACCAGGCAGAGCCTGTACATGCAACCGACCATCAACTGTCGGGGCAGGGCGCTATCTTTCCCTTCCAGCTTGTAGCGGAGTTGTTGATTCAGCCAGATGATGAACGCAGCTGCGTGAAACCAGCCCCACGTGAGACCCAAACCTCAAATTACAACGCGTCGACAGCGCCACTGGCCACAGACCACAAATTTTGCCGCCATGGACGAGCCACAGGGCGGAGGGGACCACAGCAGACGGGTGTCGGGTCCGCGCACGCCACCGGCGCGGGGAAGGAAGCTGACGGTGATGACGGTGACGGCCACGGCCACGATGATGAGTCGCGATGCGACGCGTCAGGTGTGGTCGCTGGAGGGCGAGACACCCATTACGCTGCTGGCCGAACTGCCAGAGGAGGTCCTGCTGGCCGTACTCGCGTTGCTCGATGGGCGGGACCTCACCTCTGTCACCGCCGTCAGCTCTTCCTTTCGGCGCCTCGCCCTCGAAGACTCGTACCCCCCCTCCCTCTTCGTCTTCGTTCTTTCTTCCCCGCAACCGGTCAATATTTCAATTAGTCCTAAATTATTTATCAAACCATTGCCCTACATTAATATTACTGCTGTTATTTCGTGTGATAATAATAACATAATAATAATAATAATTATTATTATTATTATTATTAAGATGCGAACGTGTTGGCACCCGTGCGTGAAGACTGACAAGCCTAAATAAATAAATAAATAAATAATAAAAAACCACATACACTAGGCTGTGGAGGGCCAAGTGTAGGAACCCGCAGCGCAAGCAGATGGGCCACACGTGGCGCGAACACTTCATCGTTGAAAACACTCCCCACCCGCACCGACTCAAACAGATACGGTGCGTTAATGTGGTCGTGTGGCGTGTCGAGACCTGTGTCATTCATGCACAGACCTACCTCGAGCGATGACCTAATGGTGTAAGACGCGTCGCAATTGCAGGGAGATGGCGTGCCAGGTGAGCTTCGTTCCCAAACCACAGACCTACAAGAAGCCGACCACCATCCTCTTCTTCGGCGAAGAGGCCTCCGGGCGGGTATGCACCTTCGCCTCTCACGCGTGTCGTGTGCGTGTCGTGCCGCTATGGTCTTGATGTGCTGGCCTGATTCACCAACTCCCACCTCTGGTGCGCCACAGCGGTCGCTGATCGACAGGCTACTGTACGACACGTTTGAGGAGGAACTCATCATCCAACCGGGCCGATACTTTCCGCCCGACGTGCGCCTATCTCTCACCGCCTTTCTCTGCGCTCATGGCTCGGTGCTTGTCTCTTGACTGCTGGCTCGAACCTCACCTCCCTTTCCGAATGCGCGCAATCTTGCAGATCAAGTGCTGCCTCGTGAACGAGACCGCGTTGATCCCCGTGCGATTCGTACGGCCTCCCATGAGTCATTGCTTGTGCTGTGCTCGTAGCTTTTTCACACAACTCACCTGCGCGCGCATGACACGCACGAACATGACAGACACGACACGGGCACGAATCGTTCCCGGGACAATACAACCTGTGGCGAGGCGCCGATGCGGCCGTCCTCGTGTGCGATCTGACCAACGAAAAGTCCATACAAAACCTCCTCCTCTGGCTCGGGGTACCCCTCCTCTCGCCCTTGGGCGTTGTATGCGCGCATCCCCCCGTGTGTGTCGTGCGTGTGGTTGGTTGTGTTGCTGACGAACCTGGTCGCGTTTCGCAGGAAGCGGAGCGGTACTTCACCAAGCCGCGAATATTCGTGGTGGGCAACAAGTCCGACGTGCACAGCGACATGCACATACAGTCCTCGGCCGAGATCGTCGTACGTGCATTGCATTCCTCTCTCTCTCTCTCTCTCTCTCTCTCTCTCTCGGCATGTGCGACGCTATGAATCACTCACCACACACTTGTTCGTTTTCTTGTGGGCTGTGAAGGCTCTGCTGGATGACTGGCGGTGGCAGCACTCGGGCGTCTTCCTGGGCGAATACATCGAGGTGAGCGCCAAGACCGGGCGCAACGTGGACCTGGCCCTCAAGTACGTGGTGGCCGCCCTGGCCCACGTCAACGCCACCGAAGCCTCTTCGCTCCAGCACACGTCGTACTCGGACTTCGAGCGGCTGCACTCGTCGGCCGGCCCCGTCATGCAGAAGGCCAAAAAGCGAAGCTCCTGTCTCGTTTCCTGATTGCCCTATCTAACTCCTACTACACTACACATCAATGTCTGACCTTCCACGCCCTTGGCACCGCCATGTTGCGGTTAGCGGTTCCAGGCGAGCCACTACACGAAAACACCGCACGAAAAGGTCACCCGGATACCGCTTTCAAAGATCGCTCCGGATTGGTTGCTTTTCTTTACGATGGCCCAACGGGAAGCGCGTGTCCAGAGGTTACCAGGACGCACAAAACATGCCGAACACCGTGCCGTGTTCAAAAACAGAAACGAACACACTAGCGCCAAGAGAAGAACAAGGATCCCCTCTCTTCGCTTCGATCTTCGCTCTTCGTTCTTTCCACCGACGCTCGGAGCTAAAAAAGAGGGAAGTCAGAACAGCTTCCCCCTCCCTTTGCAGCGTCATGAGTCTCATCACGAAGAAGAAGACCAAGGCCATCCGACGTTCCACCTCCGCACCCCATCAACAAACGACCGACATGTCACTGCTCGCACCCAGCGGCTCGGCCGCCGGATCGTCGTCGCCTCTGGTGCCCCGCAGCCCCAGTGGCTCCTCCGGAGACGAGGCCGAGGCCCAGCAGCCGCCCTCCCAGTTCTTCCGCTCGCTGAAGCTGGGCAAGGGCAAGTCGCAGACATGGAGCCCCGAAGACCCACCGCGCCAGCGCCACCACTCGCCGGCGGGCGGCGGGTTCCCTTCGACTTCTTCTTCGTCGTCGGGCGAGGTCAAGACCAGCTCGCCGTCGCGGGCGCGCCGGGCCTCCAAGATGTTCCGAAAGCTCGGAGGCAGCCGCATCGTGGCGCCCTCCAACCACCACCATCAACACGAGGTCGCCTCGGCGTCGCCTAGCGCCGTCACACCTCCGCTCTGGCTTCCTCTTGTCGACTTCCTCTGCCGTGCCGTCGAACAACACGGTAAATTAGGCTTATTTTTATTTTTGGATTTTCTTTTTTTCAGTTATTCGAACTATGGTGCAGTTTCTTTCTTTCTTTTGTTTCTCTTTTGTTTTAATTAATTTGGTGGTCGCAAAACAGGCGTGGACAAAATGGGCATTTTCAGGCTGAGCGCGAATGCCCGCACGGTGCGCGAGCTGCTGCAGGCCTGCGTGGGCCTCTACGAGAAGCGGGCGGGCGAGGAGGCCATGGCACGGCTCTTCGCGCCCTACGAGGGCGAGGTGGACGTGGCCGCGAGCGTGCTCAAGGCCTACCTGCGCGAGCAGACCCAGCCGCTCATCCCCACCACACACCACGACCGCTTCGTATCGGTGGTCCGGCGTCGACCGGCTTGACGACCGGCTCGAGCAGCTGGCCCAGCACGCCTACGAGCTGCCCGACGAGCTGAAGAGCATTCTGGAGCGGCTCACCCGATCGCTGCACATGATCCAGGCCAATCAGGAGGTGAATCGGATGGACGCGTCGAACCTGGCCATCGGTGCGTGCCGCACTCATATGTCTGGGTGTGCGTGTGCGTGTGCGTGTGCGGTGGTGCTTGTGCGGTGACTTACGTGTGTTGGTGCGCGTGTCGTGTGCAGTGTTTGCTCCGTCCCTCCTGCGAGCAGAGACGGAAGGCCTGGACATAGTCAAGATCCGGTCACAATGTCAAGTGATCGAAACATTCATTTTCCACCACAACCGCATCTTTACGCCAGAGGTGCGTTCCCGCTGAAGCACACGCACCACCGCACACGCACGCACTCGCCACCGCACAGACTGAAGATTTTTCATTCGGCAAATGACAACAGAGGGAAGAGAAGGCCCGCGAGCTTCGACTCAAAGACGTCGTGGCGGCCATCCACGAAGTGCATACAAACGATGAATGGAGGGAGGAGTGCGACGAGAGGGCCGAAGAAGCCGCATTCGCGCGGGTCGTGTCGAAGCTCACGCAGGAAGCGGCCGACGAGGAGCACGAGGCCATGAAGGAGCATCGATGGAAGAAGGAGCATCTCGGCCCGTTCTCCTCGCTGTCCTGTCAATTCTGCCACAAGGCCATCTTCGGCATCCGGCACAAGGCGTACCTCTGCCAAGGTACAGCTGCGCCCAACACTCACACGCGCCGCACCGCACCGCACGCACACACGACCGCACACGCACGCACGAACCTCGCTGACCCGTCTGGCGACACATTGCAGACTGCGCGTGTGCGGCGCACAGCAAGTGCCGAAGGAGGGCGGGCAACACGTGTAGCGGCGCGTTGGGCGTGGAGCGACCAAGCGGGACCTCGCAACCGGCCGTGGTGATCGTCGAGGGGTCGTGGAGCCGTCCGGTCGGCAAGTGAGCGCCCGCGGGATGGTGTCTCAAGCCCACAATTTTGCCTGCGAACGTAGAGACGTTCCCAAACACTCCGACATGTACAGCACCCTATGTCACATCTGTGGTGAACACTCGACCCTAAGATAAGATTTACTTTTTACCCCGCCATCATGTTGACTGAACCTGTCCGATGTAGCTACCTTTTCTTATCCTTAGCAACGAACGGAAGGTGCTCTAGGCAGCACCACGCCAAAAGCCTCAACGAAGCGTACTCGCCCGCCAATCCCGGCTGTTGCCCATTTGCCAGGCACTGCTGCCATTGGTCAGTCGCGACGAGTGCCCGTTCCTCTTGCGTGTTTGGCAGACCTTGAGGCTTCATTCTTCTGCTTTCTCGTGCGTTGCCACCTAGACCGACTGGCCATCACTGCTCTCGCAACAACCAATTGAGCAACTACCAACAACAGCAGAACAGACAACAACAAGAAGGAAGACGAGGAAGAAGATGATGCGGGGGCTCTACTTGGGATTCATTGTGGCGCTCGTGCTCGCACTTGGTGCCCAGGGCCTCACGGTCCAGGGTACGGGCAGCCCGTGGAGTGCGGGCCTCTTCACCCAGTGGGCGGCCGACTACCGGTTTGTCAAGGACAACGTGGCCTTCAGCTTCACCTCATCGGCCTCGACCCAGGCGGGCCTCACCTCTATGGGCCGCGGCTTCTCCAGCTTCGTCTCAACCCCCGCCTCGACCACAACCACCACCAACTCCCTCTACTCGGTTCCCCTCTTCGCGTCGGCCATGACCGCCGCCGTCAACGCGTCACTCTTCGCCAACGCGTCTGCGACGGTTGCATCGAACATGGTCGCCTTCGACGAGACCACCTTGGTGGCCCTCTTCACGGGCGACCTGGTCGAGTGGTCCGACCCCCGGCTCGCGGCCCTGAACCCCTACGTCACCCTGCCCCCCGCGGGCACCAACGTCACCCTCGTGCTATGCAACGACACACTGGGCGACGCCAACGTACTCGTGCGGTACTTGGCCGCGGTGAGCCCGGCCCTGGGGGGAGCCCTGGGGGTGGGGGGCGCAGGGCTCACCTCGCTGCCGCCCTTCGCTCAGGGGAGGGTCAAGCTGGCCTGCAGCGCGGCCGACAGGCAGGCCGCCCTGGCCACTACTTCGGGGTCGTGGGCAACCTCGCTGGTCTTCCTGATGCTGCCAGAGCTGGGCTCGAGCGGCCTCGCCCCCCTGGCCTTCATCAACGCCAACCACTCGCGTCTCGTGGCCTCCCCAACTAGCATCACCCAAGCCATGACCAACGCCGCCACCGCTACAACCACTTCATCCTCTTCATCCTCTTCATCTTCATCAGCCGCTACGCGCTCCTTGTCGACAGAATTGATCAACCGCGGCGGCGAGGCGTGGCCCATGGCTACGCTGGTGTCGATCCTCGTGCAGACCGACCTGAGCACGGCCGACTGCTCGCTGGTCAAGGAGCTGCTCACCTTCGTCACCTGGACCCAGATCAACGACGCCGCGGTCTCGACCCTCACCACCGGCCTCGGACCCTACTACGCCGCTCTCAACACGGTGCTACGCAAGTCTATGCTCGACGAGCTGGCCACCATACAGTGCAACGGCGAGCAGGCCCTCACCACGGCCTACCTGGTGGGCGAGGGGCCGCCCATACCGACCTACGAGTCGTGGGCCACGGACTACGAGAGCGCCAGCTTCCGGCTCAAGTACTACTCGTCGGGCACGGTCGGGGCCATCTCGTCGCTGCTAGCCGACGCCATTGACTTTGGCGTATCGGCCTCGCAGCTGACCGCGGCCCAGAAGCTGGTGCTGCCCGACGCCAAGCTCGTGCCTTCGCTCGTGTTCGCCGTCAACTTTGCCTACAACATTCCCGAGCTGGCCGACTCGGACATCCCGCTGCTGATCGACTTCCAGACCGCGGCCGACATTTTCCTCAACAAGATCCAGTCCTGGCGCCACGAAAATATCACCCGGCTCAACCCGGACATCGCCGCGCTGCTGCCCGACGCGCCCATCATCGTGGCCTACAACACGGTGCCGCAGTCGCTCACCTACCTCTACACGCTGCCGCTCAGCGTCCAGGTGCCCGAGTTCAAGGATCGCGTGGGCGCCTCCACCTACGTCGTCTTCCCGGTCGTCACCGAGGACCCGGCCCGCACTGTGCCCTGCGACTCGCTCACCTATCTCATGAGCGCCATGCGGGACACACCCTACGCCTTCTCGGGGTGCGTGTGTGGTCGTTTGTGAGTGTGCGTGCGCGGTCTTGTGTGTGGTGAGCTGACAAGGGTTCGTGGCACGCGCAGAACTGTGTCGTACTTTGCCTTGACGACGCCCAACGTGAAGCAGGCGGCGATGTTCAACCCGGCGGGCAACCGGGTGGAGGCGCTCACGGACAACATCCTCGCTGCGGTGGCCAACGCGCCCAACCCCGACGCCCTGCAGGTCTACTTCTCGCCCGGCAACGACAGCTGGCCCATGGTCACCTACACCGGCTTCATGATCAAGAGCGAGTCCTACGCCGACTGCAACAAGGCCAAGGCCCTGGTACCTACCATCTTTCGATTGGCCGTCACGCTATCTTTAAGGCTCTGTTAAGTGACAACCAACCAATCCAACAACAAATTCACCGTTTTATCACAACCAATCACAGGTGGACTGGATCTACTGGACACAGTCATCGTCGGCGGCATCGACGATCGCGTCGGCCAACAAAGTCGCGGTGGCGAGCCAGTCGGGCCTGCTCCAGTCGCGCATGCTCGACGTGCTCTCGAACGTGACCTGCAACGGCGTTCACGTGAGCTCGCTCTACGGCTGCGTGTCCCAGGGGGCCATCTGCTCCAACCGCGGCGTGTGCACGTCGAACCGGTGCACCTGCGAGTCGGCCTACACAGGCACCTACTGCGAGTCGCTGCGCGCCGACTCGTCCAGCTCGGACTTGCTCGCGCCGGTGCTCGGCAGCGTGCTGCCGGCGGCGTTCCTGCTCATCGTGCTGCTGGTGGCGGCGGTGGTGGCGTTCTTCGTGATTGCGGCCCGACGCCGGCGCGGCCCGGGCGACGACTGGGAGATCGACTTCGAGGAGCTCGAGATGGGCGAGCTCCTGGGCGAGGGCGGCTACGGCCAGGTCCACAAGGCCACCTGGAAGGGTTCCGAGGTAGCCGTCAAGATGATGGCCGCCGAGACAGTCACCAAGGCCATGGTCACCAGCTTCACCGAAGAGGTATTTATTTCTACCTTTATGTCTTTAAACTTGTTATTTATCTCTTCTTCGTTATTTTTATATCATTTATTTCTATTTACCTGTGAAATCTAATCAATTCTGTCTCAGGCCCGTACAATGTCCCACTTGCGCCATCCGAACACGGTGCTGTTCATGGCGGCCTGCACGAAGCCGCCGAGCATGTGCATCGTCATGGAGTTCATGGCGCTGGGCAGCCTGTGGGACCTGATCCACAATGACCTCATCCCCGAGCTGCCGATGGCGCTCAAGGTCAAGATCATGTTCCAGGCGGCCAAGGGCATGCAGTTCCTGCACTCGTCGGGCATCGTGCACCGCGACCTCAAGTCGCTCAACCTCCTGCTCGACGCCAAGTGGAACGTCAAAGTGTCGGACTTTGGGCTCACCCGGTTCAAGAGCTCGCTCAAGTCAAAGTCCATCAATGGCGGCGGCAACGGCGGTCAACACCAGTCTCCCGCGGGCGAACTGGCCGGCAGCGTGCCGTGGATGGCGCCCGAGGTGCTCGAGGAGCAGAACGGCCTCGACTACTCGCTCGCCGACGTGTACAGCTTCGGCGTGATCATGTGGGAGGTGCTCACGCGCGAGCAGCCCTATGCCGGGATGATGCCGGCGCAGATCGCGGTGGCCGTCATCCGGAATGACCTGCGGCCCTCCGGGCACAGCCGGCTGCGGGTCACCGACGAGCAAGCCGACTACGTCGACCTCATGTCCAAGTGCTGGCACCGCGACACTGCCGTACATTCCTGAACCAATTCCTCACCACATTCCTCAACATTCCTGACTGACCCACGCACTCCACTCCGTGTACACAGATGCGACCGGTGTTCATCGATGTCATGAAGCAGCTCCAGGCCATGATCGAGACCATGAGCTCCGGGTCGGGCATCTACACCAGCACGAGTGGCGGAAGCAGCTCGTCAGGCGCCAGCTCGCACAAGCAGCGCCGCTACGCCGGCGAGGGATCCGACGCCCACTCGAGCACGCGCAGCGGCAGCGCAACGGGCTCTCTCTCGTCGGGCGGCCAGCTGGCGGAGGCCAAGCACCACCAGGGCCGCGGCAGCGTTGCCCCACGGAGGGACGTGTGCTTCGTCGTGTGCGACCTCGCGCGATGCAACGAGTCGTGGCAGGCCAACGCCGCCGGCACCGCCAAGGCCATCGCCCGCTACGGCCAGCTCGTGCGCGACCTCAGCGGCAACGGTATCGACAAAACTGATGACCAGGCTGAGAAGGAGAGCGGCCACAAGAGCAGGAAGGTGACGATGATGCCCGTGACGACCGAGGGCTATCTGTTCTCGCGATCGGGCCTGCACAGCGGCGGCACGTTCATGCTGGCCTTTGCCGACGCCGACAAGGCAGCCACCTTCGCGCTCGCCCTCCAGCACGAGGTCGGCGCGCGCTCATGGCCGAGCAACGTGAACGTCCACTCGCGCGTGTCGCTGCACTACGAGGCCGGCGTGAGCGGCGCGCTGAGCGGTGACGCCACGCGCACAGGCTACGACCCCAAGCACTTCCAGGAGGCGTGTCGGCTCAATCTCCGCTGCCGGCCCGGTGACGTCATCTGCTCGGCGGCCTTCCGGTCGCGCCTGTCGACTTCTGCGGAGGCTGCCGCCGACGGCGGATTGGTCCGCTCGCTTCGATGGAAAGCCCGAGGCGACGACTTTTACATGCGACGGGCGGACGATGGCGCTGCTGACGTCGGCAGCAGCGAAGAGAGCGAGCAGGATGACGATCAAGGCGACGACGACGAGGCCGGCTGGGAGGAGAAGTGGGACCAGGGCATGGGCCTGTGCTCGTCCAACTGGTGCCCGTGGATCATCAACCGGGACAAGATCACTATGGGTGCCAAGATCGGTGAGGGCAACTTTGGCCGCGTGGTGGCCGGTACCTACTACGGCTCGCCCGTGGCCGTCAACAGCTCTACAAGTCGCGCCTCGACGACTCGGCCATGATCAAGATGCGCAAGGAGGCCGCCATTCTCTCCAACATGGACCACCCGCACGTGGTCAAGCTCATCGGCCTCTCTGTCGGCGGCAGCGGCAGCGGCGGCGATGGCACGCTGATGCTGGTCATGGAGCAGGTGGCGCGCGGCGACCTCCGCCGGCTGCTGTCTGACGCGTCGGTCAAGCTGACGTGGCAGCGCAAGGTGGCCATGCTGCGCGACGCCGCGCTCGGGCTGGCGTTCCTGCACTCGCAGGGCATCATCCACCGCGACATCAAGTCGTCCAACCTGCTGGTCGAGAAGAGCCTCGCGGTCAAGGTCGGCGACTTCGGATTCGCCACGGCCAAGCAGGACAACGGCACCCAGACCCGCTGCGGCACGCCCTCGTGGACCGGTACACATTCCTCGCATTCCTTCAAGACTACGCACGACACATGGCACATCACCGCACACGCACACGCACACACGCATACACCCACACGCACGCACGCACGACGCAACGCATATGTGCTGACATGTTGTTGTGTATGCAGCGCCGGAGATCATCAGCGGCATGGCCAAGTACACGGAGAAGGCGGACGTGTACAGCTTCGGTATCGTGATGTGGGAGGTGCTGACGCGCAAGGTGCCCTACCAGGACAAGAACATGATGACCGTCGCGCTCGACGTCATCAACGGCCAGCGCCCCGCCGTGCCGGCCGACTGCCCGCGCGCCTTCGCCGAGGTCATGCAGCGGTGCTGGACCGCCAAGCCCGAGAAGCGGGCCTCCATGGACGACATCCTGCTCTACCTCAACTCTGAAGCCGAAGCCTCCCCCGTCTGATCGCATCGTCTGGTCTCTGTACAAAAAAATGCAATTTCCTTCTCATTTCCTGTAATAATAAGAATTTCCTTTGTCATTTCATTTCGCACTCGTCGCTTTCTCCCACGCTCTCCCACGAAAGCGCTGACGAAGGTGCCTTCCGAACCTTACCCGTCGGCGTGAACCAACAATTATTTTTTTCTTTGTGCTGCACCCCCTTTCGCACACTCATCTGCAACGCTTTGGCCAATTTTTGATTTTATATAAACAATCATCTGTAAGAGTGGGAGATGATCATCCTGCGCGCTACTTCTTCTTGTCTGACCACGCTCGGAGGGGCCGTGCTTGCCGTGGTGTTGGCCTACTGTCTCGCCAGTGTGTTCAACCCCGACATGCAAGCCCACGCCGAACCGCACCCCTTCACCATCCGCGACCTCACCGCGGTCCAGCGCGTTGGCGACCTCTCCGTCTCGCCCAACGGACTGCTCGCCGCCTTCACCGTCCGTAAGTGGGTACGTGTGGGGCCGCACACGCACACCGCACACGACACGCACACGTCGGAGCTTTTGCCTGATATCTGCTTCCTCGTGCCCACACGCCTATGTAAAAGAATGGCACGAGCACGACGACGAGCCTGCACATGCTCGACATTGCGCAGGGCCATGTGCGGCGCGTGACCACGAAGGAGGGCGTCAGCGACAACAGCCCGTGCTGGAGCCCCGACAGCGCCCACCTCGTCTTCCTCTCCTCCCGCTCCGGCTCCTCTCAGGTGAGTGGCCCACCCTGCGCGGACCATTCTCTCGCTTTTTTCTTCTTCTTCTTTTCTTCTCAAGGAGACGATCGCGACTCACGTACTTGTACGGTGCTTAGGTGTGGGGCGTGAAGGCCACTGGCGGCGAGGATGCCGTCTATCAGCTGACCGACCTGCCGCTGGACGTGGAGAGCCTGCGCTGGTCGCCCACAGGTCAGTCACTCACTCACTCACTCGTGTTGATGAGGATGGTGGTTGTGGCGTGCCGTGAGTGTGGCATGTGTGCAATGTGGCCAGTCGTCTCAATGTTTGCGTTCTGCGTGCGCGGCAGGCGAGTACCTGTCGTTCTCTGCGAGCGTGTACCTGGACTGTCCCGCCGAGCAGATGTTCCAGTGCACCGCCGACAAGAACAAGGAAGTCGAAGCCCGCGGTTCGCTCCCCTCTCTTTCCCTATCTCTGTCGCTTTTTCAATGGTGAGACCTCGCTCGAACACGGTTGAGTTGACACATGGCTTGTGTCGCGCACCGGCTGTCTTTTCGGGGGTGGACCAGGTCCCAACACCGGATTCGTGTACACGAGCCTCTACGTGAGGCGCTGGGACGCCTACGTGACCGAGGGAAAGCACAACAGCCTCTTTGTCCTGCGCCTCGCCAAGACCGTCGACGGTACGACCGACTCGCGCTTTGCTTTTTATATATTAATTTATTCATACATTTTTAATATTTAAATGAGCTGAACGAACGGTGCGGCAGGCTCTGGATTCAAGGCCCTGTACCCGGCGCTTCCCATCTCGTACGGCCTCAAGGCGGCCGCTCCCGTGCCTCCCTTCGGCGGGGCCGAGCAATACGGTAACGACTGCTGCGCAGGACTCTTGCCCTCCTCATTTTGACTGCTGCCTGGACCCACCGCTTCGCTGACTCTGAGCGCATTCGTTCTCTCATCAGCGTGGTCGCCCGACGGCAAGGAGATCGCCTTCACTGCGGAGATGATCAACCACGAGACGGCGTGGAGCACCGGCTGGCGCATCTTCACCGTGGCCATCGGCCAGCACGGTCCCGAGACCGGTAGCCTCCGGTACGTGCGCAGACCCCCAACACTGCTGTTCAACACGCTTTGATAAAACTAACCAATCACCTATCAAAATCTATCTCCCAATCAACATTCCAGCAACATTGTGGACAATGTCACCAAGGCGCGCACCCAGAACCCGACCTACTCGCCCGACGGCAAGTACCTGGCCTACCAGTACGTGCCCGACCCAGCATCATC
Source organism: Acanthamoeba castellanii str. Neff (assembly GCF_000313135.1). Taxonomy (NCBI): domain Eukaryota; phylum Discosea; order Longamoebia; family Acanthamoebidae; genus Acanthamoeba; species Acanthamoeba castellanii. The sequence continues at coordinate 1,050,873 of NW_004457586.1, forward strand.
ATCACCACCATTATTGTTTTCTTCATCATCATCATCGTCGACATCCAGGCACTCAATTGAATGCTGTTTTCGGTCTACAGGGCGATGGACCGTCCCGGGTTTGAGGCCGACCGTCTGCACGTCAACCTTTACAATCGCCTCCAGAAGACCACCGCTCCCCTCACCGCCCACGTACCTGCTCACCCTCATTTTATTTTATTATTATTGTTTAAGTATTTATTATTATTTCTATTTAGTGGGATCGATCGGTGGACGGCGTGCTGTGGTCGCTCGACAGCCAGTTCCTCGTCGCCGACGCCTCCGACAACGCCAACCACAAGCTGTGGACCATCAGGTACCTCTTCGGTCACACGACACGACAACTGTTGGCTGACCACAGGCCATTCACATTCCACTCATTCTACAGTGTGCCGTCGGGCAAGGTCGAAGAGCTGGTGGGCGCCAAGCACAACGCGAACCCGCAGTGGGCCAGCCCCGACCTGCTGCTCTTCTCCCGGGATTCGCTGATGTCGCCGGCTGATCTGTGGTCGCTCCGGATGGACACCCGGCAGGTGTCGCGGCTCACCGACATCAACGCCGACATGCGGCGCGAGACCATCATGTCGACCCCCGTCTCGTTCAACTTCGAGGGCGCCGGCGACTCAGTGCAGGCGTGGCTCTTCAAGCCTGTCAACTTCGAGGCCGGCAAGAAGTACCCGCTGGCTGTGCTCATCCATGGCGGGTACGTATTCTCCCCCCCCCAATGAATTACACAAACCTCGAATAATGGTTCCTAACGACTGTCGTGTCGTGCGTGTGGTGCGTGTCGTGTGTGTCGTGTGTGTCGTGCGTGTCATACAGTCCGCAGGGCGCCTGGGAGGACGCCTGGTCGTACCGCTGGAATCCCCAAAACTTGGCCGGACACGGTATGCACAGTGCTCCCTCCGGTCGGTCAGTCGGTCGGTGTTGGTTGACGGCCATGTGTTTGTTTTATCTGAACCCAAGGCTACGGCGTGGTCGCGATCAACCCGCATGGCTCGACCGGCTGGGGCCAGAACTTCACCGACGCCGTGTCCGGTGGTACGTCACAAGACGACACCAGACACACACACTTGTTCCCTTGGCACACGATCTTGAGTCTCGTTCTCTCCTTCCGCAATTGGGGCAGATTGGGGCGGTCGTCCGTTTGAAGACATCATGAAGGGCGTCAAGTACACTTTGCTGCACAATGATTGGATCGACCAGACCCGCGTCGGCGCCCTTGGTACGTAGGCCCGGCGCACGCACACGCACAGCGACACACAACGCGCGCGTGCGCACACACACGCCGACCACCCGCGACGATTCAGCACTCGCGTACCGAACTGATGATGATCTTTCCACACAAAACAGGCGCGTCGTACGGCGGTTACATGATCAACTGGATCAACGGCCACACGGACAACTTCTTCAAGTGCCTGGTGTGCCACGACGGCATGTTCAACACCCTGGCCTCCTACTACGCCACCGAGGAGCTCTTCTTCCCCGAGTGGGAGTTCAAGGGTACGCGACCCACCATCATCATCACATGCTCAGCTGCATGAATATATATGTTACGAAATGATGTCGACAATGTTACTTTCCGAATATATATATTGATATATGTGCGCGTGTGTGTAGGGACGCCGTGGAAGAGCCTGGACCTGTACAACAAGTGGAACCCGGCGGCGCACACGGACAAGTGGAGCACGCCCACGCTGGTCATCCACGGCGGGATGGACTTCCGGCTGCCGGTGACCGAGGGCCTGAGCGCCTTCACCGCCCTCCAGCGGCGCAACATCCCCTCCAAGCTCCTTGTCTTCCCCATGGAGAACCACTGGGTCCTCAAGCCCCAGAACAGGTACACTGTGTGTGTTACGACTGTTCCCACTTGTTTCCCCTCACCTCCATCAACCCCCCTCAGCTCACTAACATTTGTCGCGCGTGTGTGTGTGTGTGTGTGTAGTATCATGTGGTATGACAATGTGCTGGAGTGGCTTGACCAGTGGCTCAAGCAGTAAGCACAAGGCCTTGATTGCAATACCTTCAAAAGGAAATGATCTCACATACCCATGTTGCAATGATTTCAAACCAATAAAGTGAAAATGCCGTGGCTGAGCTGTGGCCCGCAACCACAAGTCGTGGAAGCTACGCCACTTTGGTTGCGGCTGCGCCGACGGTCGTGAGCGTGACCGTGCTGTGCAACCAAGCCTCCGAGCTGGGCGTGCACTACTTCGCCTTCTCAGTTGCGCTGGCAGAGGTGCTCCATCGTGTGACCGGCTCGAGAGCATCGCACTGCATGCCACCAACCGGTGAAAACAAAAAACTGCAAAACAACCGTTCTTGACGCTCTGCGCGAGCTTTCACAAATAGCCTCTTAGATATTTAATTTGTATTTGTGAAAGCTGGTTGCTAACAGTTCACAGTTCAGGCGGACGAGGAGGAAGGGTAGACATCAGAAAAGATGCGGGTCTCCAGCTTGGCCTTGACGGCGGGCCACTCGTCGTCGGTGATGGAGAAGTAGGCTGTGTCGCGGTTGATGCCCTTGTTGATCATGTGCTTGCGGAACACGCCCTCAAACGTGAAGCCCAGCCTCGCCGCCGCCGCCTTCGACTTGTCGTTCTTCGTGTCTGCACAGCATCATCTCAGCTCGCTGCGTGTTGCATGTCGTGTGCGTTGCGTGTTGTGTGTCGCATGCTGTACCACACTTCCATTCGACGCGGCGATAGCCGAGGTGCTCAAAGGCGTGCTTGATCGCCAGGTAGCACGCCTCAGTGTTGACGTACGTTCGCTGGTACTTGGGCGTACACCTGAATAACCCAGCGTCAGCAGCGTTTTTCCCCCACAACACCGTGCGCGTGCTGCGTGTTGCCCTCGCGCGTGTGTGTGTCGTGTCGCCAGCTGTACCAGAGTCCGCCGATTTCGATGCGTCGATGGGCAGGCGCGATCGAGAGATAGGTGATGATGCCCACCTTCTCCCCGGTGGCCTTGTTGATGATCGTGAGCCCCACCGTCTCCTCACCCATCAGCGACCTGCCCAGAGGGCGACCAGTTCAACACCATTGCTGACGTCAGCCTGACGTAGTCAGCCATTACCCCCCCCCCAAAGCCCGACACACGTACGTGAGGTACTCGCGGAACTCGGTGGTGTCCTTGAAGGGTCCGCGCGGCGTCAGCTCCCACAGGTCTGCAGGCGGAGTGGGTCAGCGAAGAAAAAGATTGGGAGCGTGGAGGGGCGAAAGTAAGCCAGTACTGACGCCGGGCGGGTGGCCGGCGGCGAAGAGCTCGTCGACGTCCTCGTCGGGCCGCACCGGCCGCAGCATCACCCGCCGGGCCGAGTCCAGGGTAAGGTGCTCCCTCTGCGGCGCGGCACCACCGGTGAGCCCCACCTCCTCCACCACCTTCGCCTGCTCCTGCTTCTGCTGCTCGGCCATCGTCTTTGTCACTACCCTTTATGTTGGAAAGGCTGTGGCTGTTGCGTTTAGGAGCAGGCCGACTTCTTCCGAGTTACTATTTATTGTTCCCTGCAATCTAATCCTTTACAACATCTAGAAGTTGTTATTATTTGTAGACAACTTCTACATTGGAAGTTTAATTTGTCAGTTGTATTCATCTGATTGCATTCCACTTCCACAATCCCACTACAGCTTCCTCCTCCACAGCTTGGACCTCCCAGAGCCAGTGCCATTTCCCTCTTATCCTCACAGCACTCCCTGCCACCTCCTCTAAACCCCACCTACTATCTTTCCCTTGCCCCTGCCCTCTACTCCACCTTCATCTGCCTATCCTCTACTCCCACTCCTTCTGAATCCCACATCTCATCACTTTCCAACTGGCTGCTCACTTTCCTCTCCAAGTTCCTCACCAATGCCAACCTTGACTCCCTCTGCACTGATGTGGAAGCACTCTTCAAATATCCTGGCTTCAACCCTCTGCCACCCAAGAGCACTGCTTCCAGCTCCTCCACTTCCTCCTCTTCATCTTCCTCTTCTGGAAGAAAGCAGTGCAAGTACCTTGGTTAAATGTTGGGCTTTTCCTTTTCAACTCCAATAAATTTCTACTTTTTCCTTTCATACCTCTCTCAACAGCAACCCACTTCATCCTCTAAAAAAACAAAGTTCAAGCAGTTTTGCACCCTGTTTCCTTGCCTTATCCCCATTCTGTACAGATTTCATGATTACTCTTCCTGACACTGTTCATCAGACTGCAAGGGTGTGAGAAAGGAGATTAAACATACAGTTCCCAATGTGCATCAGGAGTTTTATTTGTTGACAGTTCCTGATGTGCATTGGGAGTTTTAATTGTCACCAACTATACCTCTTACATTCCTTGCAAACATTACTAAAACACAGGAATTCCTTGTGTCTGTTATAGCCATTGCTTTTCTGGATTCAGTTTAAAAGCACAGTTTGTGACCATTGTTTCTTATCCTCCATCATGGACAACACATCTATCACAACACCACACCATCTTGAAGAGGACCTGGCATCCTCTATTCTTTACTCTCTCTTTGCACAGTCCCTTCAGCCTGTTCCTCACACCCCAAGGAAACGACTACTGTGCACTGTGGAGCAATGCACTCCAAAGAAGTGCAGGACCCTGGTTGCTCCTGAGAGACTTCAGGCCCTTCAACATTTGCATTGCTGCTTCCCTTTGCCTCTCTCACTTCACCTCTGATAAACTGATGGCCATTTCTGCCCCCTATGCAGAGATGAAGGAGCATGAGAGAACTCAATTCTTGATCAACACAATGTCTGTCACCTGCACTTCCTTGGTACCCTTATGCTGCTTCAAGTTGTGACTCGATGGCTTGCCTGTCTGCCTCACTGCTTTCCAGAAGGTGCAGCACCCTTCCTCCTATTAATTTTTCCCTTTGTTTTTTTTCACAAAATCTGCACTTCCATTTTACTCAAGGATACTGCCAAACCAACCTCATAGGCTCATGGCTTCAGTCGCACCAAGTGGCATTCTGCTCTTCAGGTGTTCATTGCTGGTGGCTGGGTACCTATTCATGACACCTGTGGCCACAGAAAGCCATCTAATGCTACCACCAACACACCTGTGGCTTGCCACATTTTTTGATGTCATTGGTGATCACTTGCCTGATGGAACTATCCACTTACCCATCTCTCTCACATGGTGTGAGGTCCATTCTATGTGTTCCAATGCCCACCCATCTGATGTTCTGATTCTCACCTACTCATCCATGATCACTCACATTCACACACTCTTCCCACATGTCAAGCTTCCCAAACATTCTCACTTGGGCAAGTGCTCTGTGTGCATCAAGTTTGCATAGCAGCGCCTCCAAGCCAAGAGCCCTCTGGAGGCATCCCAGTTTGCACAGGCAAGAGCTCACCATCTCTCCTTGTCCACTGCAGAGAGGCTCAGTTACAAGGAACACTGCCATCATGCAAAGAGCCAGCCCAGCCACTACATGAGCCTGATCATTGATTACTCCAACCCCCTTCCATTGCCCACCCTCACTCATGGCCATCAACCCTCTACCTGCAGGCTGACAACTGCACTGGTGAGAACAAAAATGTCTACATGCTAACATTTCTCTCTCTCCTCATCACCTTGGACGTGTTTCAGGAGATCTACTTGAGCTTCCTTCTTGTTGGACACACTCATGAGGATATTGATCAGCTTTTCTTGACTGTGCAGACAAAATTCAACACTTCCACCATCCACACCCCTGGGTATGCACTGCCTCTTGCTGTTTGTGGACCTCCTTGATGTCTGTTCTTATTTGTCAACAGTTCCCAATGCACATCAGGAGTTTTATTTGTCAACATTTCCTGATGCACATCAGGAACTTTACCTCTCCCACCATTGCTCACATCCCCACCCACCAACAGAAAACTACTGGCTTTTCTGCACCATGCCTACCAAACAACTGCCCCTTCTCCTGAACTTCATCAACTCACAACCGTGTGGGATTGCAAGAGCTGGCTCACCAACCACATGCATGGGCTTACTGGTCACTCTGAACCTCACATTTTTCATTTCTTCTGTGATTCCACAGGAAAGTCAGAAATCAGAGACAAGGCATACCACACACAAGGGGAGTGGTCAGAGCCCTACCAACTCCTCACCTCCATTCCACAAGGTGCACACCATCCTTTCACCTGTGCCACAATGGCTGCACTGAGCTTTTCCTCCACACCAGGCACTCCATACCTCATCCCCCCACAACCCTTTCCACCTGAAGTCATCACTGACTTCACTGACAACTGTGATGCACCTCTCTTCCTTGAGTCTGAACTCAACAAATGGGCAGACATCTTCGAAGCCCATGCAGCCTTGACTGCCTCTTCCCACCCTACCTGTGATTC
>NW_004457586.1:1057463-1058050 GCF_000313135.1 Acanthamoeba castellanii str. Neff
TGAAGTTAGGAAGGTAGAACAAAAAGGGACAATCATTAATGCTGACAGAAAAAACTGATGTGCATCAGGGTAATGAGTCAACAAATAAAAAACCCAATGCACATTGGGAAAACAATCAACACAAAAAAAGAGTGATGACCATTACCTTGTGGTGTGAATGGAAGAGGTATGGAACTTTGTCTGAGCAGTGGAGAAGAGCTGGTTGATGTGTTCATGTGTATGCCCAACCAACAGAAAGCTCAGGTAGAGCTCTTGGAACATATCCAGGCTGACCAGGAGACTGAGGAAGGCAAGCATGAAGACATTCTTGTTCTCAGCAGCACAATTGTCAGCCTGCAGGTAGAGGATAGAAGGGTGAGTGTTGGAGGCAGTGTTAGTCAAAATGCAAGTTTGGATGTGGTGAAAGAGTGTGGAGATGACAAGGTTAGCATCTTTTGGCCAAAAGGGCTGAGGGTGTAGAAAGAGGTGTTTGCCATGGCTGTGGTCAATGAGACCACCAAGAACCATGGTAAACTGGTTGCCAAAGTGCATCCAGGCCTTTGGCACAGGAGTGTGGGTGGGGAGAGGGAGTGGGTTGGAGTAGTCTA
>NW_004457586.1:1058725-1064217 GCF_000313135.1 Acanthamoeba castellanii str. Neff
ATGATGTAGGTGTGTGATCATGTTCATTGAGATCTGTAAAGGGTTGTGTGATGTTGAGAATGTCAGCAAAGGAGAAGTTATCAAGGCATTTCTTATGACAACAGAATGATGCAAGAACAGTATTGATGTGATCATTGCTGACAAGCAGGTGACGCTTTTTGGGGATCTACTCTTCAGCAGTTTGGAGAACTCTCTTCCTTGGAGTATGAGCTGTGGCTCATAAGGACTGGCCAAAGATTGGGGATAGTAGGGTAGAGGCGAGGACCTCTGTGTTGGTGGGGAGAGAGTGGCTCATTGAGGTGGAGAACAACTGAATGACACTGGAGAGGTATTTAAACATTTGGTGTGATACCTCCAATTCCCAACAGCCACATAACAGATAGATGTGGTTTTTCTGGATTGGTGAACATTGTGTTTCTGGAACTCCAGACCAATGAGCTCACAACTAATAACAGTGGAGTTGAGGAAAATATGGGACAACTTTAAAAACCTGACACCATCAGGAAACAGGACAACAAAATAAAACGTCAAACAACCTGTTTTGATCATTTTGTTGTACCACCCATGTTCAACACACACTTCCTTTCAATGTCTTCTTGCCAAGCTGCCTCTGGCCTTCCCAACTTCTTGGCCATGTTGGCCACCAAGCTTCTAGCAAGCTCCCATAATGCCCTAGTGAAGGTGCACCAGCAACCCAACACCAAGGTTATCACCAAGGTGTACATTGACAGGTTGCTGCAGGCGTGGGGCCAAGACACTGGCTCCACAAAGCAGCAGTCTCTCAAACTGCTAATGCAGTGTACACCAACAATAGCAGAGGAGGGAGTGAAAGAGCTGATGGACATGGAAGAGGAGGAGGAGGAGGAGAGGAAGGAAAAGGAGGCAGAGGAGGAGGAAGAGCAGGAGAAGGAGCTGGAGGAGGAGGAGGAGGAGAAGCAGGGGGAGGAGCAGAAGGAGGAGGAGAAGGGGGTGGAGCTGGAGGAGGACATAGTGGAGGAGGAGAAAGAGGAGGAGAAGGGAGAGGAAGCACTGGAGGAGGAGCAGGAGGAGGAGCTGGAGGAGGAGGAGCACCAAGCACTGCCAAGGAAGTGCAAGCTGGTAGAGGAAGAGTGCAAGGAGAGGAAATGCACATGCCCAGAGGTGATTGATGTGGACAAGGAGATGGAGGTGGAGGAGATCAAGACCAAGCCTCACAAGCAGCCAGTGGTGTGCCAGTACTCTGCAGGCAACACTGAAGAGCAATGCAAGGAGGCTGCCAGACTACTTGCCCTGCCTGACCTGGAGCTAGGTATGTACACTTTGTGTGTTTTTACTGTTCACCACACTGACAAGTTCCAAACTGATGCACATCAGTTTTTTTATTTGTGGACTCTTTTCCCAATGCACATCAGGTTTTTTATTTGTTGACTCTTTTCCTGATGTGCATTGGGTTTTTTATTTGCCAACTCTTTTCCTGATGCACATCAGTTTTATTTTCGACCTGTGAGAACCATGTTCTCTAACAGTTTGTGTTGCTGACCTCAACCTTACTATTCAGAAACGAAAATTCATACACTCCCAAATTTCTGATTGCTTCAGTCCAACCCCAACATTGTCAGTGTTAGCCTTTGGGTGACCTGCAATGACCAAGCAATTCGCCAGCAGAAGGAGCAGCTTGATTGCATTGACCCTTCAACTTTACACTGTACCTGGGTTCAACCCACATCATGCCACCTTGACGTTTGAAACTGCACCATCTTTGGTACAACTCCTCTTTTTGTTCTAGCGATGTGTAGATGCTTTCACTTGCTAACTGCCTGCACTGGCGATGTGTAGATGCTTTCACTTGCTAACTGCCTCCACTGCCAGTGCTTGATGAGGTTCCAGACCACAACTCTGTGGTTACAATTGACAGCCTCTGGAAGGTTAAAAGTTAGTACCCAAAAAAACTGATGTGCATTGGGAATGGCAGAATGTCTATGAAGTTGTGCCAGCAGCTGCAGGGATGGAACTCAGCTGGATCATCCTTGACCACATCTCCAGCTTCAAGAACTACATCAACTCAGTGGGCTCAGTCGTCCTGAATGCTTTCAAGAAGGCCCTGAACTACTACACCCTCAGCCAAAACCCACTCTTCCAGATCACACATGGCAAAAAAACTGTTACCAACTACAATGCTCTCACTGAGCACCTGGTATGTCCACCACCTTCATATTTCAAACCATTACTCATCACCCCACACCTCACAGAAAACGCTCAAGGGTCATGCTGCACCAAAGCCCACCACTCTGCAGAAGTACTCAACTACCTTAAGGGCCCTGTTCCATGCTCCAGGAGTGGTGGAGTATGTTATTTCTACTCTAACTCTTCACCTTTGTTTTGAGTCCTCACTAACTGTTCCCCTTTCACTAACTGTTCCCCTTGGTGTTGATAGCACTTATAATGACAAAGCATGGTGATCATGTTGGCACTCAATTCCCTGAAGGCACCAGAGTTGAGGTTGTCAAGGGAGATGAACACCTGACCCTCTGGAACAAGGTGAGAAGTTTTCCTCACTAACTGTTCCCCTTCAGCCCACAGTACCCACTGCTGCTGAAGCTTCTGGCACCACTCTGACCACCCCAACCAGTATGTTTTCATTTTGCTGGTAAAGTTCCAAGCTCACCACATGCTTGTTCTTTACAGCTACCAAGAAACGTGGCAAGGGTAAGGCTGAAGAGGAAAAGTTGCCATCTACCATCAAGCACAAGGCAGAGCTTGCTCTCCAGAAAAAGTATCTCCCCCAATTCACCGAGCTGCTCACCAAGCTTCTTGGCCAACCAATGCAATTCCATGAATGGCTGGTGCATTTATCAGCCTGCATTGCTTTCCTGATGCGCATTGGTTTTTTATTTGTCGACACTTTTCCCAATGCACATCAGTTTTTCACTTATTCCTGTTGTCCACCAGTTTTTTTCTTCCACAGGTGTCAATCTACATGCACAACTTTACCATCCACAGTGCAGACATTCCTCTCAACATCAACAACACAGCAACTCACCTATTGAAGTCTTATGGCATCAGATTCTACATCTCCTCATCTCCCTCCAACATTGCCAATGCCATCACCTCACTCAAGTCACACTCCACCCTCCAGGTCTTCTGCCTACTCCACTTCTACTACAGCTCCCCAACTTACTCCAGCTCCATGCCCGCCTCTGAACCTCTCATCAGTGGCTTCAATGTTCTCATCTTCAGCCACAAGAGGGTTAACATGTCCGCCATCTGGCATCCTCTGGCCAGTGACACCATCCCTGAACCCTTCTGCTATCTGCACCACATCCCCATCCCACACCCAATGTGTGAGGTTGTCCACTCTGCTCCTGCTTTCCTCACTGCTCAATCATTGGACTGCACCCCACTTCACATTGGCCTCTACAGCTTCCTCATCCAGAGCTTAGAGCTTCCCAATCCTTCTCCCCACCCCATCACATCGCCCACCACCCCCTACCACATTCTCTATGAGGCAAATCCCACCTACTACCTCTCCTTCTGTGCTGCCCTTTACTCCAGCTTTGTCTGCCTCTCCTCTACCCCCATAGCAGAGGGCAACATCTCCTCTCTCAGCAACTGGCTCCTCACCTTCCACTCTAAATTCCTGGAGGAGTCAGATCTCACAGCCATCACTTCCTTCCTACAAGGCCTAACTTCACATCCTGCCCTTGCCCCTCTCACACCCAAGACCAGCTCCTCCTCCTCTTCTGGTCCATGGAAAGTGTGGAAGTCCATTGGCTAATGTTTCCCTCCACTCTGTTCTGTTCCTCATTCCAACAAAATACACCCTTTTTTACACTTATGCCTTGAAATTCTTCATTGGCCCCATCTGCTTTTACCATGACCTACACCATTTTTCCCTGTTTTGCCACTCTCTGTACATAATTTGCCAAAACCACTCACACACCATGTTCACAAAAGTACTGCTTTCACTGCACATACACATATATCACTTGTACAGATTTTACTTAACAAAAGGGCCACTGGCACCTTTTTCTGGACACAGTGTTACCAATCCCTGATGAAGTGACCACAAAGACAGTTGCTGAAGCCATCCTCAACCTGATCAGAAGGTGGTCACCACACAGGACCAGTCAAAGAGTGAGATGGTCCTATGGCATAATGAGAGGAAGCTTGTGCAAGCTAGCCCCCAAAGGACGATGATGAAGAGGAGCCAACGCCAATAAAGAGGACTTTCTGGCTTTGTACACATGCAACAGTCTCCTTTATTTTTGGACACCTTACACTAACTTCACAGGCCCTGCGCGTCTCTCTCGTTCGTGGCCGAAGGCGAGCAAATCAAATTTCTCGCTCTTGATCTGTTGTTTGAGGTGTTGGTGAGTAAGCCAACGCTAATGGCGGCAAAGCCCCGAAGCAAGCGCACCCTTGTCACGGCGAGTTGGTCGGCCCATCTGGATGAAGGGCAAACTCCTGGAACAGCTGCTGGGCCTCCTTCACCGTTGGTCGCTGATTGACGTGGGCGTGCTGCATCTTTCGGGTGAGCATGCGAATTGGTCTCTCTTGTTGTTTCCTGGCACGCCATAGATTTTTTGCTCAGGTTGGGAAGCGCACAACAGGCATGGCACACGTGCAAAGCAGGCACATGTACCCGAGGGGATTCTGATTGAGCAGCCAGTCAATCGTTCGGCCAAGGCTGTAGATGTCCTGCTTTGGGCTCACCTCAAGGTAGTTGTCGTGGTGGTGACAGTGAGCCTCGTCGTCCTCATGGTCGTTCCCTAACAACGCTACTTCCGTGGGCATGAAGTCACGTGTGCCCACAGGCTCGTGCAACCGACTCCCAGCGACCTGCACGATAGGTGTCAGTCAAACTCTCCGCCGCTATTTGCTCTGCCCAAGTGTAGATGTAAACCAACCAACCAACCAACCAACCAACCAACCAACCAACCAACCAACCAACCAACCAACCGTGCAAATGGTGGGAGGGGACATACGCGTGAGAGGCCAAAATCGGAAAGCAGGAACTCTGAGATGGTGCGGTCACGGGTTTCGGCCTGGTCGTTGGCATCGGCGGGAGCGGTGTTGGCGTAGATGACGAAGAGGTTGGAGGGCTTGATGTCCATGTGCACGACTCGCCGCTCGTGCAGCTTCCTCAGGTCAGCAGGTTGTGCAGGCACAGTACCACGTCAACGTGCTTGAGCGGAATGCAGTGACCGCGAGGAGCCAAACATGTGAGGAATGGCATCACCAGCACGCGAGCTGACGTCTTCCCTCCTTCACCAAGCGGCCGATCCCAGAACGTGTCCAGCAGCGGCACGACACCTAGAGGTTTATGTGTTGTGTGTGTTGTGTGTGTGTGTGTGTGCGCGCGCGCGAGAGAGAGAAAGAGAAAGAGAAAGAGGCGTGTCAGTACGCTCACGCAACGCGCACAAGCACACACAACTCACCTGGCATACCGGTGGCGGCAAGATGCATGGATAGTTCCCGCTCGCTGCTCCACAGATCCCCCGCAACGCGCTTCA
>NW_004457586.1:1066154-1066771 GCF_000313135.1 Acanthamoeba castellanii str. Neff
CGCCGTGAAGCGGAGCGTACACCCGTTGCAGGTCGCCGTATCTTCCCGCGCTGCCGGGCAACCACCTGGCCTCCACGCTCACTGGCAACGGCACCAGCGGATCGTACTCGAGTCCTCGAAAGCTGCTTCGTGTGCGATGGCGTCCTTCGTTCCGATGCGTCCCTTGCGTTGTTGGTTTCTCGTTGTGGAAGAGGACCCCTTGGACTCCATTTCTTTGGGCTTGGGGTCCTGTGGCAAATGTTGGCCAACACAACATGAAGAAGAAGAAGAAGAAGAAGACGTGGTTAAATATGTACACCTTGTGGTCTTGTTTGGCTTCTCCCCTCCTGCGCACAACAATATGTACACATTGTGAGCAGGAGGGGAGAAGCCAAACAAGACCAACCTTAGACGGCGTGGGGGGGAGACTGCTCAGTGGCACTTGGGCTGGTTCTGCTCCACGCTGTGAGGGAAACTCGAGGTTGGCCTGGTCTTGGATGAGCGATCGCAGCGCGAGTATGGCCCAGAACACCCGCTCTGGATGATTCTCGATGCTATCGTGGAAGAGCTCCGTGAAGGCGTAGAAGTTGGCGTGCTGCCGGGTCATGGCGAAGATGGAGATCTCGTAGCCGATCCAC
>NW_004457586.1:1067377-1074015 GCF_000313135.1 Acanthamoeba castellanii str. Neff
GGCGTGAACTGGGCGATGACATCGCCATCGTAGTTCTCCACAGAGAGCTCGCCAAGCCGGGTCGTAATGTCAACTACAAGGGAAGCTTGGAGGTAAGGGTGGTAGACAACAAAACAAACGGGGCATTTGTGTACCTTCTGGGGGTTCAGTCAAGATCTCGATCGCGACAAGATGGAAGATCATCTTTCCGTAGCGAGGTTCAAGTTGGATGAAGTCTTTCATTGTCCAGCTGGCCAACGTGGAGCCATCACACTCTTTGAATAGGACAGCACAAGACGCAAACCTGCCTTTCGACACCGTTTTCAACCATTGCTGCACATCGCTTGTTGTCCATTGAGCGAGAGGCTCTGCCGAAAGGGAAAATTGAGAGATTCAGCTTGTAAGCTCGTCCATACTCTTTAGGAGTACCTGTTGTGGACGGAGTCGAGTCCATCTCATCCTTCTCCATCTTGCTTACTTTTGTCTTTTGCACGTAGGACGTGTCCAGAAATGTAACTCATTGAATTGGCGGGAACGTGGGGCGCTTTACTAATTTATATAAATTCACGAAGGAGCTTGTGGACAAGAGGGACCGAATTGGGATTAATGACTGTTGTTGTATTGCAGAATATTCTCTTACACAGCTTCCACCACGTACAGAAGGAGAGACTTCAAGAGGTTCTGGGGAGGAGGCCAATGAACTCACGCGGAGAACTTTTGCTGGATGAGCTCGAACCACTGGCGGAGGGCGTCGGCGAGGATCGAGGGGAGGGCGTTGATGTCCTGCAGCACGATGTAGTTGGGGAACGGGAACGTGTCCATGTAGGACGACCGCACCGGCTTGCCCTCGCGGTTGATGGTGATGGTCTGCAGCTCGAGAATGGAACTGTCGTTCCGCACCGCCGCCGTCGCCGCTGGCGAGCCTCCAGCCGCCTCCCTGGCCGCCGCCCGCTTGGCGCGCTTGGCCCGGACCTCGGCCTCGTCGTCGTCGACCTCGGCGTTGGGGTGGGGCTGGGTGGCGAGGTTGATGGCGTTGGGGCGGGCGGCGTCGGTGATGATGAAGACGATGAACACGTTGCGCTTGAGGGCCTCGCGGATCCAGCGCTTGACGTCCTTGCCGCGCGTGCCGAAGCGGCCGTCGGAGACGACGAAGAGGAGCTGCATGTGGTCGCCGTCGCGGCCGCCGCCGCCGGCGGAGTGTCGCTCGAGGTCGAAGGTGGAGACGACGCTCTCCATGAGGCGCACGACGTTGGTGTTCTCCTGCTTGAAGGTGAAGTGGGAGATGATGTCGACGCCCGACTGGTCGGTGAAGGGCGTGTCGAACGGGTGGAGCACGTCGGAGGTCTCGCCGAAGCGGAGGATGGCGAGCTGGCCCACCTCGAGCTGGGCGAGGGCCTTGGCCATGAGGGTGAGGGCCTGGCAGGCCATGTGGCCCGCGCGGTTCTCGAACATGGAGCGCGAGTCGTCGATGGCGAGCATGACCTGGTAGGTGCGCTTGCTGGGCTTGGTGCGGCGCATCCAGATCTTGTCCTTCTTGAACTGGCTCGCGATGTAGGGGATCACCTTCTTCATGTTGAGCCGCTTGCCCGTGCGGTAGTCGCCCCGCATCTGCGTGCACAGCGTGGGCTCCAGGATGAGCCGCAGCTGCTCGCACAGGTCCTGCGCCAGCGGCGCCGTCAGCGCCTCGTAGCCCCGCCACAGCTTCTCCGCGTGGACCATGTCCCCCTTCTCCCGCCACTCGGCCATCTCCCGGTCCAGCTCCTCGCGCTTGGCTGCCATCGCCTCCGGCGTCAGCAGCACCACCTCCTCCGCCTCGGCCGCCTTCTTTGGCTGTTCTTCTTCTTCGTCGAGGAGCTGTGGCATGCTGTGGTGCGAGCTGCCATCGTCGCGCCGCTCGGCGTCGGCGTCGTCGGCGTCGGCCTGGGCGTCGTCGTCCTTGGTGAGGTCCTCGACGTCGTCCTCCGGCGTTTCCTCCTCCTCGCCGTTCTTCCCGCGGCGCTGGTCCTTGGCCATCCGCAGGGCGCGCATCTCCTTCACCCGCTCCCGCTCCTTCTCCTTCTCCTCGTCCCCTTCGCCCTTCTCCCTCTCCTCTTCCTCCTCCTCTTCGTTCTTTTCCTCCTCCTCTTCGTCTTCGTTCTTTTCCTCCTCGTCTCCGTTCTCGCCGTCCTTCTGCTTCTTGTCGTCCTCCTTCTGCGGGATCGACTTGGCCTGCGTCTCGTCGGCCGGCGCCAGGGTCTGCGCGTCCTCCTTGTCCCGGTCGTCCTCCTTCATGAACTCGTACATCTCGGCCTCCTCCTTGTCCTCCTCCTCATCGTGGTCGAGATCCATCTGGTCGTCTTCTTCGCCGTCCTTCTTCTCCTCCTCTTCGGTGAGCTTGTCCATGACGCGCAGGCGCTCCTTCCACTCCTTGGTGGCGTCGCCCTCGCTGCGGTAGGGATTGGGGTCCACCCGCTCGCGCTTCTTCTTCTCCTGCTTCTTCTTGTCCTCGCGCTCGGGCTGCGGCGGGTTCTTCATCGACTTGATCCACCGCTGCGACCGCTCGTCCATGTCCGACGACATCGCCTCCTGCGCGTTCTCCTGTACAACAAACGAACAACAAACGAACAAACACACCGTGTCAGCTCACTCCACTCGTGTGTCGTGTCGTTGGTCGTGTCGTGTCGTGTCGTGTCGTGTCGTGTCGTGTCGTGTCGTTGGCCGTGGAGGATGCGTACGTCGGCCTGGTTGAGGTCGTCCTGCGGGCGGGGCTGGTCCTGCTGGTCCTCCATCTGCACGTTGGCCGACTTGCGGATGGTCTCGTGCATGACGCCCTGCGGCTGGGTCTCGGTGTTGGCCACCTCCTCCTTGTCCTCCGCGTTGATCTCCTGCGCGTTGCTCTTCTCCGCCTCCTCTTCCTCCTCTTCCTCCTTCTTCTCCTCCTCTTCGTTCTCCTTCGCCTCCTGCCCGCCCATGCCCGCCTGCTTCTCGTCCTCGCCCTCCGCGTCCAGCTCCTTCTCTTTGTCGTCCTTCTCCTTTTCGTCGTCGTCGTCGTCTTGACGCTCTTCGCCCTCGTTGTCGTCCTTCTTCTCCTGATCCTCGTCGGGCTTCTTGTCCTCCTCGTCCTCCTTGGTGCCCTCCTCCTCATCCTTGGCCTCGCCCTCGCCCTCCTTCATCTCATCGTCGTCGTCGGCGATGTCCATCACATCGTCGTCGTCGTCCTTCTTCTTGTCTTCTTCTTTCTCCTCCTCCTCTTCCTCCTCGTCCATGCCGCCCTCCTCCTCCTGGTCCTTCTTGTCGTTGCCGTCGAGCTCGAGGTCGTCGGGCAGCTCGAACTCCTCCTCCTGGCGCACGTCCTTGCCCTTGTCCTCGTAGATGTCCTCCATGTCGTTCACGTCGCCCTCATCATCGTCCTCCTGCTCCTGCTCCTCCTTCTTCTTGCCCTTCTCCTCTTCGTCTTCTTCATCGTCCTCCTCGTCTCCCCTCTCGCCCTCATCGTCCTCCTTGCCCTTCTCCTCCTTCTTTTTCTTCTTCTTGTCGTCGTCCTCCTTGTCGCCGTCGTCCTTGTCGTCGGTGCCGTCGTTGTCCTCCTTGGCCACCATCTCCTCCTCGCCCTCGGGGTCGGCGTCGACCGTGTTGTCGCGGTCGATCTTCTCCTTGCCGTCCTGCCGCGTGTTGTCCTCCTCCTCGTCCTCGCTGCCCCACATCTTCTCGTCCACCACCTCCTCGTCCTCGCTGTCGATCTCGCCCATCTCCCGGTCCATCTCCTCCTCCTCTTCGTCCTCTTCTTCCTTGTCTTCGTCCTCCTCCTGTTCGTCGCCCTTGTCCGGCATGTCCTCGATCTCGCCGTCAAAGTCCTGCTGCATCTCGAAGCCCTTCTCCTCGTCGTCGTTCTCGGGCGCGGGCTCCTTGTTCTCCTCCTTCTCCTCCTTGTTGGTGCCCATGAGCTGGTCCTCGTTGTCGATCTCGTCCGACACGTCCTTCTTGCCGGTGCCGTCGCCCATGCCCGTGCCCTGGATGTCGTCCTGCAGCTTCATGTCGCCCTCGCCGCCGCCGCCCTCGGCCTCCTCCTCCGGGTTGCAGTAGCCTCGCGTGAGCAGCGTGAGGAACAGGCCCGACACCTGGTGGTGCGTACGGGCCAGCGACGAGTGGAACCCCAGCAGACGCCTCACATACCAGTCCACCTGTGCAGCCACGTTAAGTATTTCAATAATAAATTAATTAATTAAGTAATAGGTAAAAACGTACGAGGGAGTGGTATTGGGCGACGAGAGGGTAGAACTGGGCGAGGAGGGCGAGCGCCACGCGGTCCTTCTGAACGGCGGTGGAGAGCGCCAACGAGGCGTCCGTGCTGCTGGCGCTGGCGCTATCGGCATCGGCGGACTGGACTCGGCCGGCGCACTCGGCGGCGACCAGGGCGATCACGGCCTCGATGTTGTCGCGCACGTTCTTCATGTTGAGGCCCTCCTTGAGGTCCCTGAGGTAGTTGTGGAACTGCAGGAAGTTGCACTTCCTTCGCTCCTCCTCTTCTTCTTCCTCCTCCTCGTCTTCGCTCTTCTTTTCCTTGTCGTTTTCGTCCTTCTCTTCGTTCTTGTCGTCGTCTTCGCTCTTCTTGTTGTTGTTCTCCGCCTTCTGCTTGCGTTGGACGAAGGGATCGGCGGTCTTCTGGACCTTCTGCACGTTCTGCACGGCCACGAGGAGCGAGTTGATGGCGGCCTCCATCTTCTCGCTGAACGCGGCGCCGAATCGCTTCTCGTGCTCGCTCTCCGGCTCGTTGAGCTCGCCCTTGGCCTGGTGGTGGGTGTCGCGCAGCCAACGGCGGAACTGCGAGGCGGCCTCGGCCACCTCCCGCAGGAAGGCGCAGATGGAGTGGGCCAGCGGCACCGGGAAGAGGGAGGACTCGTCGAGCAGCGTCTCGGCCGTGACGTTGGCCACGTTCTGCAGCTGCACGTAGTTGGCCACCACCACGGCCCACGTCTCGCTGCTCACCAGCACGTGCTTGTTCTGCTCCTCGTCGATTTCCTTGAGTATGTGTGGAATGAGCACACGCGTCAGGAATGCACGGCACGCACATTCCAGACACATATCAAGGCATGTACCTCGTCGTCGGCGCCGAGGAGGGACTGGGGCTCGGGGTGCCAGGCGAACTGGAGGAGCAGGTCGGTCTCGACCTTGCGGGCGAGCTCGAGCTGCCTGTTGACCCGCTGGACCGATCCCAGCGGCGACTTGAGGGCGTCGCACAGGATCGCCGCTTGCGCCAGCGTCATCGTCAGCTGCGCTGCAATACGCTGCGCACATCACATCACGTCATGAAAAAGAGAGTGAGCAGATGACCACCACGTCAATAACAGCAGCAAAAGCAGAAGTTGGCGGCAACTTATTCTCACCTTTTGCTTGCGCGCCCATTGGAGGGCGTCCTTCTGCGGGGGCATGGGATCAGCGGCAGCGGCGACGCTCTGGTACTTGCTGCGCTCGTGGATGGTGGCGAGCAGGCTGTTGAAAGCACCGAGCGATCGGATATGCGAGGTGGCCTGTGCCAGGGCCTCGCGCTCCGTGATGATCAAATGGAACAGATGCTCGGCGTAGCCCGACATCCGCTGGACCTCCCTGCAATGCCCCATCACATACGTTAGTCCATGGTGGTCATGAGACACGTCAGCGCGCGTTGGCGGTGGGTGTCGGTGCGGGTGCGGTACCGTTGGTTGAGTTCCTTGGAGGGCATGGTGCTGGCCTCGCGCAGGTGGCGCATGCGGCGCACGCAGCGGTAGTACTGCTCGTTGGCGCTCACCCACATGCGCGCCTTGTCGCCCACGGTGAAGGTCTGCTCGACCGCCTCCATCGACGGGAGCGACAGCAGGTAGGGCAGTCCCTTCTGCTTCAGGTTGTACGCCGTCGACAGGTGCGAGAGGCCTGCAAGCACCACCGCAGTCCATCGACCGGTAAGTAACACGGCACGATGCGCATGACAGCATTAGCGCGCGGGCGGGGGGGAGGGGGCGCCGTCGTACCGCGGGACTGGAAGGACTGGAGGAGCTGGCGGATCATGTGCATCTTCTGCGTGCGGGGCTTCTCCTTGCTCCGGAGGGCCACGCTGTTGGCCGCGACCCGTTCCTTGAACCACTCCAGCTCTCTGATCTCTTCCTCCTTCCAGGACATGGCCTCCTCTTCCTCTTCCTCATCATCTTGATCTTCTTCGACCACCGACGGCGTCTCTTCTTCTCTCTTTTCGTCGTCGCCGCCGCCGTCCTTGCCCTTGTTCTTCTTGTCGTTCTTCTTGTTTTGCTTTTTCTTTTTCTTTTCCACGGGCTTGGGCGGCTGGGGCGGCGTGCGACGTCCCTCGTCGCAGTAGAGGATGTCGCGCTCGCAGATCTTGGTCATCCGCCCGTAGAGCGCGGGCAGACGGTTCTGCTTCCGCTTCGGGTTGTCTGCAGCGCGACACACACGACACAACGTGTGAGTCAACAACAAGGAGCAGTACTCAAAACGGCGGAGAGTGCGTACCAAGATCGAAGGCCTCGCGCAGGACCGGCGAGGCGAAGTCGGCGTCGGTGCGTTCCGCCACCGGGACGCCGGCGTCGATGCCCTTCTGCAGGAACGTTGCGCTCTCGTCGCCCTCGAACACGTACAGCGTCGACTCGGCGGGCTCGGCGCCCTCGGCAGCGGCGGCGGCCGCAGCGATGTCC
>NW_004457586.1:1074519-1075338 GCF_000313135.1 Acanthamoeba castellanii str. Neff
CGTGCTCGGCTTCGGCCTCGGCCAGCAGCCGCAGGTCCTCGTCGACGGCGGCCTTGGCGGCGGCGTCGTCGGCCTTCTCGATGCCCAGGTCGCTGTACTTGAGGAGCGAGTAGAGGTGGAACCACCACTTCTCGGCCGCGGTCTGGTGCGACTGGAGGCGCGAGTAGAAGATGAGCGGATAGCTCTGGAGCTCGAGCCGGCGCCAGCGGCCGATGAGGCGGCCGATCTTCTCCATGTGCGCGTAGAGCGAGACGCGCTTGGCGGCGTTGGACTCCCAGTCGTTGGTCTTGCCGTGCAGGAACTCGAGGCCCGTGAGGACCTTCATGAGCGGCGACGTGATCGGGAACGACAGCACGCGCCGGGTGATCTTGAGGAGCTGCTCCAGGAGCGCGTTGCCCTCGAACTCGACCAGCAGCTCGAGCAGGCGCTGCGAGAGCTCCTCGAGCGGCTCCCGGGCGAGCAGCACCTCGGGGATGTTCGGGTCGCGGTAGATGTCGTGGACCATCCCGCCGGCCTGGATGATCGACCGGTGCTCGTTCACCGCCGACACCATCGCCGACTCCGACAGCAGGTGCTCCTGTGCAGGGTCACATTGTGAGCTTTCGGCATTGACCGACGTCGGGCTGTGTGTGTCGTGTGTGTGTGTGCGTGTGTGTCGTGTACCCGCTCGGTCTTCTCGCCCTTGTCCTTGTTGCCCGGCTGGGTGTTGCGGCGCTTGGTCTCCTTCTTGATGAGGAGGCCCTTGCCCTCGGGCCGCTCGGTGAGGGACCGCAGGATCTGGTGCATCATCCACCGAGGTCGGCCGCCGAGCGCCTTCTC
>NW_004457586.1:1078677-1079862 GCF_000313135.1 Acanthamoeba castellanii str. Neff
CGTCGGAGGCCTGACCGGCGAGCGCCGCGGCCAGCATGTCGACGATCTTTTCGGTCAGCGAGACCAGGCCCGAGGCGGGCTGGAACGCAACGCCCGAGCGCTGCTTAAGGTAGTAGTTGACGTCATCATCGCACGACGAGGCGATGACCACGGCGTGGTCCTCGGAGGCTGCGGGCTGCTGCTGGTGCTCGAGCTGGCGCAGGTGCTTGAACACGAACTTCCAGTGGAGCTGCAGGTCGGCCAGGTTGAGCGTCGACGCCGCCGCGGAGCTCAGGTAGTCCCAGAAGTAGTTGCGCTGCTTGATGAGACCCTCGAGCGCCGACACGTCGACATCGCTGGCCGACACGAAGTGGCTCTCGATGCCCTCGTCGAGGAGGGCGAAGAAGGGCCAGAAGAGGGCGATCACGCCGTGCGGCAGCTGGCTCTTCTCGAGCTTGTGGTGGTAGAACAGGTACGACAGGCGGATGGGCGAACCGGCCTGCACCGCGCCGGCGCCGAGGTCCTTCTCCTCCTTCCGCTTGTGGCTGATGAAGGCGATGAGCGCGTTGAGGCGGTGCAGCAGGTTGAGATGGTGGCCCCAGGCCTGCTCGCGCTCCTCGGCGAGCTGCTGTCGGGCCTCCGCGGCGATGTCGTCGTCGCTGGACTGGAAGTGGAGGTAGTTCCATAGCTTGGAGAGCAGCGGCGCGTTGGCGCGCACGTCGAGCGGCTGGAAGGCCAGCAGACCCCGCACTTCGGCGCGCTTGCCCTCGCGCACGGCAGGGTCAGCGACGTCGCGGAAGCAGCACTCGATGAGTCGCTCGCGGCTCTTCATGACCTCGGCCACGAGCGGGTGGACCCACAGCTGCTCGACGGCCTCGGCGAAGATCGCGCCGCGCTCGCCGCCGAGCGAACGGAAGTAGCTCACGCGATGGTGGTTGTCGTGCGGGGACGAGTTCTCAAGGACGTAGGCCGCCGCGAAGCCGATCTCCTCGTCGCTCCGCTGGACCATCGCCTGCTGGTCCTTGACCATCGCCGCCTCGGCCTCGGCCTGGCCCTGGGCGCTGGGCTTAGGGGGCAGGTACGGCAGCACCGCGTCGCTTTCGCGCCCGTCGCCGTTGGGTTGCTTCTGGTCGTAGAACGCGAACAGGCGCTGCAGGATGGGCAGCGGGAGCGAGCACCGGACCTGCGGACCCGACGCGGCGACCT
>NW_004457586.1:1081393-1082313 GCF_000313135.1 Acanthamoeba castellanii str. Neff
GTTTGGAGCGTACGTTGGCGAGGATGCCGCGCTTGTGGCGCTGGAGATCGATCTGCTCGAAGCCGCCGAGCAGTTCGGTGGTGTCGATGGAGCTGTTCATGGAGAACTCGCGGAGCCGGTTGCCCGTGAGGTTGGCCAGCAGCCGGACCAGCGAGGTCTTGCCGGAGGCCGCAGGGCCGGAGAGGATGGCCATCCAGCCCTTGTCGACGCACTTCATCATGTTCTCGAGCGCGTTGAGGGCGCCCTGCAGGATGTGCGGGCTCTCCAGCACCACCCCGTCGTCACCGGTCGTGGTCGATCGGTTGCGCGGGAGCCAGGCGTCGCCGATCTGCACGTGCGCCGGGGTGACGTGGAAGTACGGGTGGAGCTGCGGCCGGAAGGGGCTGGCCGGCTTGAAGACGCGGTTGTACAGGCGGGTGACCTGCTCGCGGTCGGTGTGGGTGCGCATGCGTTGGATGTAGATGAGGTCCACGAACTGCGACGGGTCCCAGGTGGCGTCGCTCTGGTGGTCGATCATGAGCGAGCACCAGCGCGAGATGTCGCGCAGGTTGAACTCCCACGGGCTGCCCTTCTTGCCGTAGTGGCCCAGCACCATGGTGTCGTGGAAGAGCCGGTCGTTGAAGGCGATCATCTTCTCCAGCACGCTCTCGGGGATGCGCGGGAACATGCTCTTGGTGATGAAGAGCAGATCGTCGCCGGTGAGCTCGTCGACGTAGACCTGCGTGAATCGGTTGAGGAACGACTTGGGCAGGCCCTTGCGGCCACCGCCCTGCGCCACCGGATTCTGGCAGGCGAAGATGCGGAACGACGACGGGCAGTCGAAGCTGCGCTGCAGCTCGGGAATGTAGACCGTGGCGCGGTGGTCAAGCACGGAGTTGAGACCCTCGAGCACGGACTGGGAGGCGAGGTTGAGCTCGTCG
>NW_004457586.1:1083098-1083789 GCF_000313135.1 Acanthamoeba castellanii str. Neff
AGGTACGACTCCCACATGTTGAGCGTGGGCATGGTGGCGTGCACGGCGTTCATGAACGTCACCCATGACAGGATGTCGCTGCGCGAGAGAGAAACAGGAAGTGGTGAGCCAATGATGATACGTCATTCGAGCAACGGCACGTGTGGCACGTGTGGGTACCGCAAGCTGATGGTCCTCTTCTGGCTGGTGAGGAGGTTGGAGCGGAACCACAGCACGAAGTCGATGACAGGTGAGTAGAACTCCACCAGGGGAGGCACGAAGCGCTCCTTGACGATCAGCGACAGGTCGTGGTGGGACGTGATCGGAGGCACCCAGATCTCGGTGAATCGATTGCGCATGGCTGGCACACACACACCGAAAAGAATTCATTGAGCCGTCAGTTGTGCCCAACAACAACATACATGGGATTGTGTGACGGGGAAAGTACCTGGAGAGAGCTCCTTCTTGCCAAAGTCGCCGCCGGGATTCATGGTCGCGAGGATGCGGAAGTCCGAGTGGGCAATGAGCTCCTCGATCTCGGTTGCGCCCTTCTCGGCCAACACCAGCAGGCGGTTGGGCTCCAACACACTACCATCGCAGATCAGAAGTCAGTTTAGCTTTCGCGTGCGACGTGTCATGATGATGTGAGCGGGGGGGGGGCAAAACGCACCTGTTCAATCGCTCGAGCACAGAGTCCTCGGCGAGGGAGATC
>NW_004457586.1:1084658-1085230 GCF_000313135.1 Acanthamoeba castellanii str. Neff
ACCCGCTTCTCCTCGGGCTTGCGCAGCCGCTCGGCCAGCAGCATGTAGCCCTCCTCGGCCAGCTGCTGGTAGCCGTTGGGCCGCCTTTCCGCCCAGCGGAACAGATCACGCAGGGTGATGAAACCGTGCTTGCCGGCGAAGACCTGCGTGCCTTGCCTGCCAATCCCAACGGATAGAGTGTTAACACAAATGCGCATACCTCGCATACCGAACATGGAATGCGAGCAATTGTTACCTTCGGCGCTGGAGATCCTTGAGGACAGCGACGAGCTTCTCGCAGTAGGGCGGGGCCATGCTGCAGCGCTTCTCCAGGATGATCTTGAGCTCGCTGTCCGGAATGTCGTCCACGTGCAGTTCGACGAATCGATTCCTGAACGCACGCGACAGCACCTTACGACCACCGTAGAGCCCGGGCGGGTTCTGGGTGGCGAAGAGCATGAAGTGCGGGTGGGGCTTGACCACCTCCTGCGTCTCCGGAATGAAGAGCTCGTGATTGTCGTCCAGCAGACGATTGAGCGCCTCCAACACCTCCGACGGCGCCAGGTTGAGCTCGTCCAGCACCACCCAGTAGC
>NW_004457584.1:0-135386 GCF_000313135.1 Acanthamoeba castellanii str. Neff
CATTCGCAAGTACGCTCTTTTGTGAGGCCTCCCCTACTACGCTGATGCTCTGGCGCGCGATTCTTTGCATTCTCACATTCGTGTGCGTGCCGCCAGGCCACCGATGACGTCTGGGGACGTGTTCAGCTTCTCTCCGCTCGTGCGGTGCAAAGACGGTCGATTGCTGCGGTTGGCCGACCGGAGCCAGTTCTTTTACGACCACGACGGCAACGTATGAAGCCGGCGCATCTTCTTCTTTTCCAGCACCACACATGTTGTGACTACCGCACGACACTCACGACACACACACACACACACACGCACACACCCACGTCAATAGGCACACTGCGCTATTTTGTGCGCGACGAGCTGGCATGAGGACACCATGAAGGAGAGCGAGCGCTTCAACAAGTGGCTTCCACTGCGTCAGCTGGCCTACCACCCTGAGCCTCGCCCGGGCGACGATGAAGCCAACGGCGGCGCAACATCATCATCATCATCTGGCTAACCGTCTTGTCTTGCCCCGTGAATCCGCGGTGAAGGAAAAAAACTATGTATATACGATCATGTGTGCAATGAGTAGTAAGTAGAGCCCATTGGAGTTTGGTGTGAGCTTCAGTTGAGCTGCTGGATGATGACCGCGTTGAGCAGGCCCGCCTGTGGATTGCGTGTGAAAATCGGCAGGAATGTCAAATATGGCGGGTTCGATCGAAGAGAAGTGCACTTGGGTACCTCGGCGAGGGTTTGCCCTGGGTCGGCCAGCACGGTCTTGGGGAAGGAGGTGCACAGATCGTAGGCTCGCACACTGCACACACACACACATACGAGGCCCCCGTTACTTACATTACTCGCATTCTACTCGACATGCCATACACTACCTTGTGATGTTGTCGATGTACTGTCTGACGTCGCCGACCGTGTGCGAGTGGTTGAAGCTGGCCTGGGCTCGGCTGCCGTCGTGCAGACGGAACTGCAGGGCCGTCACCGGCTGTTCGTCATCCAACTGATCATCGCCCCCGCCGCCACACACAGTTGTTGTTAGACAAGCGCACACGCACACGCACACGCACACACACGCGCACACGCACACGCACACGCCACCGCACACGGCACACGGCACATTAGGTGCGCACCTTGATGGTGTAGGTGATGGCCGAGGCCTCCTTCGGGGGCGGTGCGGGCGTGGTCGCGGTGGTCGACGAGCCCGAGAGCGTGTAGCCCTGTCCGTCGAACGCCTTGGGCTGCAGGACCACAACATAACGCAGAAAACAACCGTTAAATAAGTAAATTGAAAATGAATTTTTATCAATTCACTAAAATGGGGATTTAAAAAAATATAAATAGATAAATGCAACAAAATAAGGGGGTGCGGTACGGCGGGCGGGACTGGAGCTGCGGGGGTCGTGGGTCCGAGCCAGCCGCCCACGAGGGGACCGGCCAGGGTGGCTGCCCGGTTGATCCACCCGGGAATGTGCCTGAGGGGGGGAAAGAAGAAGAAGAAACGAAGCGCGTCAGCCACAAAGGTCTGATCTCGACAAGTGATCACCTCCAACGTGAGCTCGGTTGGGGTTGGGTTGGGTTGGGTGGTCGGGTACTTGTCAAGCAGGGCCACGCAGAGGGCATCGGAGAAGCTGTTGCAGTTCTTGCCCGTCATGTGGTAATTGTCGTCTGTTACGCACACACCGCACACACCGCACACACCGCACACACGCACACACCGCACACACGCACACACACGCACACACGCACACACACGCACACACGGAACGATTAGTTAGTAACTAGGCCGAGTGGGGCGTGAGGCCTGCGGTGGTGTCTCCCAGAGAGACGCACTCGTGAACTCCTTGGCGAGGTTGTTGATGACCGCGCGGAGCTCGGAGGACGAAAGGCGGATCTGGCCCATCTCGATCGACTCCCTATGAAGGTGGTTGTTGTAGTGGTGGTTGGTGGGTGGTGGTGGGGTGGCACGACGACGGCCGACGTCAGCGGTTCTACGCCTAGGCAATGCACAGAAGAAAGGGCGAGTGGGCAGTACCGGTACTTGGCCGGCGGGGGCACGGTGCGCGGCACGGTGGCGATGATGCCGCCGCCGCCGGCGCCCTGCTCGCCCCCGTAGAACGAGAACTCCTGGCCCATGATCTCCACCCCTGAAAATAAATACAGAAAGAATAAAAGAATTAGAAAAAATAAAATGGGCAGGTATACCCAGATAAATGTTATGAGCGATTGAAATAAATAAATAAATAAATAAAATATGAATCGTGGACACGGCGGTGGCACCTGTGTGGTAGAGGCCGAGGCCGAAGGAGTGTCCCCAGTTGTTGGGCACCAGGTCGTACACGTTCAGGTAGACCGTCACGGCACCACTCGAGCCACGTCGCCCACCAGTCCACTCCATTTGTTGTTGTTGTTGTTTTTTTTTTTTTAATGCTTTGCGTTTTTTTTGTGAATCCGCTCTTCACGGGTTTGTTTCGCGCCGGAGTGACGTGGCACTTGAAGAAAAGAAAAAGAAAAGAAAAATTATTCAAATATAAAAATGAGCGCCCAGATGACTACTGGTCGGCTTGTGGCTCGCCCTCTTCATCATCCTGATGGGTCTCCTGCTTCTCGCTTCCCTCGATCTTCTCCCACTCGGCGTCCTCCTCTTCTTCCTCGGTCTGGTGTCGCACTTCTTCGTCCTCCGCTTCTACAGACGTCTCCTCCGGAGGCTTGACCGTCTCAGCTACAGCAGCGGCCTCGGCAGCGCCACCGGCGTCGTGTTCGGGTTCGACCTCGTCGGCTTCGGCTTCGGCCTCGCTCGGCTGGGCTTCGACGTCAGCTTCGGCTTCGTGGTGCTCCTCATGCCGGGGCTCGCCCGTGGCCTCCTCGGCGGGCTCTTGGAGTTGGGTGGGTTCCTCCTCCTTCTCCTCCTCCTCGAGCTTGATCTGCTCCACCTCCATGCCTGAAAGGGGCGGAGCCAGATGTGAGCGACCGATAGCGCTACACGATCGCGGGGGGGAGGCGCAAGCACTTACCTGAGCCGTCGCGGCGCAACCCCGAGCCCGCTTTCCAACCCATCTTCTGCAGCAACTGGTAGCTCCAATCGTTGGAGGGGACGAAGGTGTCCATGGAGGCCTCACCACCTTCAACCACGATCTCGTCTGCGGTCGACTCGGTCGAGGCCTCCTCTTCGACGGCCTCTTCGAGCGCCACGGGCACCTCCTCCGTCGATTCCTCCTCGGGGGTGTGCTCTGCTTCTTCGTTCGGTCGGCTTTCGTCGTCTTCTTCAACGAGCTGCTCGGCCTCCGCGAGCTCTTCTTCCGCAGCTGACTCCTCTTGCTTGACATCAGTGGCGGCTTCATCAATCGATACTTCAGCTCCTTCGCTCTTGGCGTCGCTTTCGCTCTTCCCTTCGTTTTCGTTCTTCTTCTGATCGTCGCCGGTGGCGCTGGGCTTAGGAGGCTCGAGGAGGAGGGAGTCAGCAGAGTCGACCAGCTCCCACTCGACGGCGTCCTCGCCGCTGTAGGCGCGGCAGTGCATGATGTCGTCGAGCGAGAAGTCCGCGATCTCCGAGGGACACGTGAACACGCGGCACAGCGTGCGGCCCTTGAGCGGTGCAAAGATGGGCGCGAAGCGCTTCCACTCGCGCGCCTTGCGCTCGTCGCTCATCTCCGCCAGGCACTCGCGGTCCTCCTCGCTCACCTCCACCACCAGCCGCGTCTCCGTGCGCGTGCGGCGGCCGTCGATGTCCGTCCCGATCTCCTGCTTCGTCAGCGTCATCTCGTTGGTGTCGACGCTCGACTCCACGCTCGTGTCGCGGAAGTAGGCGACGCTCTGGCGCCGGCCGCCAGTACCGGAAGCGGCGGTCTTGTGGTTGTCGTTGCTCTCGTCCTCCTCTTCGCCGCCGTCGTCATCGTCCGCAGCGCAGCCGGCGGCGATCATCCGGGCCTCTTCGCTGTGCTTCACGACGTCGTCGTCGCTGCCGTTCTCGCCTTCGCTGCTGGACGGCGGCGCGACGACTTCTTGGCCCTTGTCGTCGATCTCCTTGGTGGTGGTGGTCTTCGACACAACGGTCACGGCCTTGTGCTCGGGCGCGCGACGGATGAAGATGGCCTTGACCTGCTCGGGATACTGGGCAGCCAGCTCCGCATAGATCTCCGGGTCTAGACGTGCGTGCGTGTGCGGCGTGTCAGCCACCACACATATAGGCAGTGGGAATGGCCAGCAGAGGTGAATGACGCGCATACCCTTCTCACCAGAGTCGCCGACGAAGATGAACTTGCGCTTGGGGAACTGCTTGAGAATGGGCTCGATGAGACGCTTCTTGGCAAAGTGCGGCGATTTCAGGAAGGCAAAGAGCGACGAGTCCTTGACGCGCAGATGGCGCAAGTGCACGGTGCCCTGGAGAGGTGGACATGAGAGCGATTCGGGAGCCGCGATAGCATCGTTAGCGCTATTTAGCTCATCACGCGGATCACCACGCTTAGCTCCAAGTGGTACCTTGGGGAAATTAGAGAGCTCAAAGAATTCGCTGATGCTCGGGTAGTACTGCCAGGGACCACCCGACACGTAGTGGAATCGTGCACCGAACTCGGCTTCCCAGCCCTGTTGGTTGTCGCGACGATGGATGACGTGGCGTCAGCAATTAATTAAAGAATAAAAAGATAAAAAAGAGAAGGTCGTACTCGATAGAGCTGAGCCATGCCGGGGACGGCGCGGAGCTGCTTGAGGAATGAGTACAAGACAAGCTTGCGCTTGTCGCACACCATGCTGATGCGAATGGTGTCATCTACACACACACACACACGACACACGACACACACCACAGAGGAGCCGCGTAACCGATTGATAATGCGTGAGCAATGCCAGGCGCACAGGTGCCCACGGGTGTGTCAGCAGCAGGAGGGGTTCGCCGACGTACCAATGTCGGAGATCACCGAAACGCCGACGTCTTCGAGGAGAAGCGCCTCGCCCTTGAACACTGTCTGCTGCTCGTCCTCGAGCACCGACGAGAAGCGGACCCAGCGTGCGTTCGGATAGTGCGAGGAACTGTGTGTCGGGTGCGCACACGCCACGGTTAGCTTTTGGTTGCGCTGCGCTGCTGCAGACACGAGGGACAGTGACGATGGGGGGGGGGGTGATGATGGTTGGTCCTTACGGCTGCTGGTAGCTGATGAGCGAGGCCTGCTTGCGCGGAATGACAAGCTCCTCCTCGAAGTGCCCATTGCGCGATGAAAGAGTCGACAGCGTGTGCACTCCTGGAAATCGCAAGCCCCGAACGACGGTCAGGTAAGACCTCCGCGCGCGCATCGCCACAAGACACGACACGACGCACGAGCATGTGCGTACCAGGGTTGTCGGACGAAGACATGAACTGGACGGACACGCGCTTGCCGCGGCGGTTGTCGACGATGAACGCGCTCAGACGGCTCTCGACCATGAGCGTCTCCGCAGCGTTGCCCGCGGCCGGCATCGTCCGCTTGAGCCCCGCAATGATAGCCTGCAATGATGACGATGATGGTGGTGATAGCGTAGAGGCGTGAGTCCTGTGGCCTACGCAATTTGTAGCGTACGGACGGCGAGGAGAAGGCGTACGCGGCGCAGGTTGGTGTCGCGCTTGGGGTGGTAGAGCCAGCCGTGGACGGTGACTGCGATAGCCTCGCCACGATTGACCAGCCGCGCGATGGTCGGGAAGAAGGTGATCACCTCATCCCTTCGCTGCTTCGTCTCCCACGGGTCTAATGGACCAATTTAATGGATCCATTGATGGATTTGCAAATGCATTTGCAATAAATCAGCGAAAAATGGAATGGCAACGTACGAAGGGGGGTTGCACCGTACCAATGTATTCGACCCAGTAGAGCATGACGAGGGCGGCATACCAGCAGAAGTAGATGTCCATCCACGAGAGCACGAAGCCGGCAAGGCCAAACACCACGTAGAACACCAGCCCGATGCTCCCATAAATCAATCCAACCACCAGGCCAACCACATAGAACACAAATCCGAAGAGGGCGCCTATCATCTTCGCCCTTGCAGCGCTGCCACGCTCTTTGTTCTGATCTCAAGAAGCCTGAACCTCTTCTTGGTTGTCTTGCTTATTCCAGCCACGTCAGCACCACGTCAGCAAGGGGCTTGTCGTTGTTGGTGGCAAGTGGCCTCAACTTGGCGTAATGATCATCATCTCTTCTCCTGCACCTTGACTTCAAGGTAGAGGTGAACTTTTCGCTTACACAACTTCTCCAGCTCCTGCTGCACGCCCATGGAGATGCACTTGATGGTGCGGCCGCCCTCGCCCACCAGGATTTTCTGGGATCGACCACACACGCACGCCAATGAGCTGACGTCACGCACAACACGACACGCACACGACACACACGACACACACGACACACACACGACACACGAAGAGAGGATGGAGGGTACATACCTTGATGCGAACATTGGGGACTAGGATGTTTTGGTGGATGATGTAGCCACCGTCCTTCTTTGACGTGTACCAGGCCAGGTTCTCCTGCCACACCCGGTAGGGCACGTCGCTGTTGGTGCGCTGGAAGATCTTCTCCCGGATGACCTCCTCGGTCTGCTCGAGCAGGCTCTGGTCGGTCGTCTGGTGTGTGTGTGTGTGTGTGTGTTCGGCCGCAATGCAATCGTTAACACAGCCTTGCAAGCGCTCAGCAAAAGCCAAGCCCCGCACACAGGACAACACTCGCGCGCGCGCTATGCGTACCCAGTCAGTCGGGTAAGGCAGGTCGCCGGGAGCAGCCTTCGAGATGAGATAGTTCTGATTGGGACGGGAATCGTGTTGTGAGTCGCAAGGCCACAACACTACCAGCCGCTAGGTGAGGAATTAATTAATACCTTGAGCTCGTCGAGACCGCTTCCCTTGAGCGCCGAGACGAAGAAGATCTCATTGAAGATGTTGTCCCGATTGTACTCGTCCACCTTAGGCAACACGCGCTCTCTCGGCTCCACCAGGTCCATCTGCGAAGATAACCATAGTTCGTCAGCTAAAAGCCTCCGACGGATTCGTGTGTCGTGTGCCGTGTGCCGTGTGCCGTGTGCCGTGTGCCGTGTGCCGTGTGCCGTGTGCCGTGTAGCCGTACCTTGTTGAGAATAAGAAGGATCTCGCTTGCGTTAATGTGCGATCGATCCCTTGTCAACCGATTGACTATGCTGAGCGTCATATCATCGATCTTCCTGGCGGCGTCAACCACCACCGCCACTACAACCACCAACCATAGTTCATATCAGGAGGAGAATAAA
The DNA here is from genome assembly GCF_000313135.1 of Acanthamoeba castellanii str. Neff. NCBI lineage: Eukaryota > Discosea > Longamoebia > Acanthamoebidae > Acanthamoeba > Acanthamoeba castellanii. Next base: position 7,225 of record NW_004457584.1, read on the forward strand.
ACCGGTGTGTTGTGTGTCGTGTGTGTGTCGTGTGTGTGTCGTGTGTGTGTGTGTGTGTGTGTGCGTGTGTGTGTGTGTGTGTGAAGCTGTACCAACGTCGGCTTCTTGCATGGATTCCCACCCAGTGACTGCCACCTCTCGGCCATAGCTGAAACACAATAACGCGGCACATTGGAGGTGAGAAAACAAATAATTGTTACCTAAGCGATTGAGTCATGTACTCACCTCTTCTGCAGACGCGGCGGCACCACGCCCGGCGTGTCTGACAGGACCTACAGGCAGCACCACCACACACCACCACCAATCAGCGAACCAACCAAGCGGGCGGCAAAGGTGTGCAGCCAAAGAATCGCGAGGCCAAGCAAGGAGAGAAACAAAGAGAGAAGAGGAGCGGACCACTTGTGTGTTGGTTGCTTTGTCCTGGAGAATGCCGATCACCTGCTCCCGCGTCGTCTGCGCCTTCGGACTCACTGCCGACACCTGTTGCAGGCGCCGCGGCAGGCAGAGATCCACCACGCTATCAGCCACCGCACACACCGCACGACACGCAACGCGACGGGATGCCCAGGACGTACGCGGGACTGAAGGAGCGCGTTGGCGAGACTGGACTTGCCGGCATTGGGCGCGCCCAGGAGGGTCACCTCGAGCACCCGCCCGGCGCTGCTTTCGCTCTCGAGCGCGCTCGGCAGGTTGCTGTCCATCGCGATGCCCATCACCTCGGGCGGCGGATCGGATCGCAGATGTCGGAGCGGAATGACGCCCCTCATCCTCTTGGCCTTGGCCTTGGCCTTGGCTTCTTCTTCCTCCTTCGCTGCTGTTCCGGTTGCCGTCGATGCTTCTTGCCCTGTCGATGAATCTTTATCTTTTTTGTTCGCGTTCATTCGTCGGTATCGATCCATGATCGCGTAGCCTCGTCTGCTCGCAGTGGCGAAGGCTGGCGCCTGGGGCAGGAGGCACGTTGACGTGTGCATCACAGATGATCGGCCGATAATCTGTGATGCTGTGGCGCAAATCGTGGAGGCCCCAAATTTTGCGTGATTGGGTATGAGCGCAAGCTGGCGGCTGCAACCCCTCCGCGTGGCCATCGTTGGTGGTGCTATCCGCACACCGCAGAGGACAGTTACTACGCCGCAACCCCGTCGCGATCGCATCTCCATCTTGCTAATAATTAAATATGTTTTTGCTTTTGTGTTTTGTGTTTTGAGTTTCGTTTCGTAATCGTTTTGTTTTGTTCTGTTTTGTTTCGTTTCGTTTCGGAAATGCACGCAAAAAGGGTGGTCTTACATTTTGGCTGGGGTGGGTTCCCTTGTGTTTGGAGGAATCAAGAGTGAGTGTGTGGTCAGGAGCCGCGAGGTTTGATGACGAGGGACTTGTCGTAGACGCCCTTCTCGTCCATCCAGCGCATGCGCCCGAGGCTGTTGGTGCTACCTCCGCCCTTCTTCCTCTCCGTCGGCTTCCGGTCGAGGAAGTAGCTCTGCACCTGCGGCAGCGGCTTGAACGGATACGTCGCGTTCTGGTACCGGTTGAGCTCCAGCATTACCTTGCCTGCGCCCGCCGCGTGTGCGTGTGCGTGTGCGTGTGCGGTGGTGCGTGTGCGAGAGAACACCGAGAGAGTAAGTAGACGAGCGGCAGGGGTCCCACGGGGGAGAAAAGTTCTATCGTACCAAGCATCATCATCTTGTTGAAGTTGACCATCCCGTCCCGTGTGTCGTCGTTTTCGTCGATGTAGGTCACCTGCGTGAGGTAGAATCCCATGAAGGGGATCACCGGTGGCGTACACAGCGACAGCGTCGTCTGTAAAGTTGTGTACACGCGTGTGAGCGGCCATTGCGCGAATGTGTGTGTGCGTGTGTGTGACTCGGCCCGCTCTTGAAGGGGCGTACCCGCATGTTGGCAAAATTTTCATCGGGGTTGAGCAGCTCGTAAAGGGTGTCGAGTGCCAGCTGCGCCTTGGGTCCGACCGACTGCGCTCAATCAAATCCATTTTAACAGGGAAAGCGTTGGGTGAGCTTTAGGCGCGAAAGCTTCCGGGTTGCGTGCGGGAAGGAAACACGCACCTCCCACTCGGCGGTGAGTCGTCGAATGGACGAGTTGTTGAGGGCCGACAGGAGCAGCATGATGCCGTTGTAGTTGTTCAATGCTCGCATTTCCTGCGAAACGAAACGAAAATGAAAACAACATCAGCTTTTGAGCTGAACCAATGCATTGACCGCAACGGCGCGCGCTGAAGAGGGGGGCGGGTGCATTGCATGTAAATTTACCTTGGCGGCGTTGACAAATTTGGAGATGGTCTTGGCGCGGTCCTTCACCTCCGCACCGGTCACGATCTGCGTCATCACCCACAAGCTCACCTGCATTGTACAAAGAAGGGTGGGGTCAGTCACCAGGAGACCTCATCTTTGGTGGTGGTGGGTGGGAGGGGGTTGTACCTCATTGAACCAGCGGATCATGGCCGAGAGGTTCCGTGCGTTCTCCTTGTGCTTCACCCAGTTTTGATGGAAATACTGTGGGCGGCACATGATGATTGGATGCGCAGCGTGTGGCCAGATTAGGTCCGAACGAGCATATTTTAGGTCCGAGCCTCAAGGGGGAAGTACCTCGCTGGGGCTGATGCGGGAGAAGGTCTTGAAATCGGCCAACGTCAGCTGCTGCGCCAATTCCTTGGCCGAGAGCTGATGATCATCGCAACGAGTCAGACCTCGACCAGTCGACCGCCGCGTCTGGTCGGCCGGTGGGTGCGGAGAGAGTGGTATGGGGTACCTCTTTGAGTACCGGGGCGGCGGTGCCCATTTCCTCTTCGGCCTCCTTGGCCTCCTCCTCGGGCTTGACCTCCGCTGCCACCGCTGCCGCCTTGGCCTCGGCCTCCTCCTCCGCCTTCAGGTCGCTCTCCAGATTCTCCACGTACGCTTTCTGCGCTCACCGCGACAAAAAAAAAAAACACATGAGACATACGGCCGCACGCACGACGCACGACACACGGCACATGGAACGAACCAGTTTGGCAGCGGCAGCGAAGAAGGGCGCAAAATCGATCTTGGAGGCGACTGTGGCACGGTCCTTGCTGCGCTTCTCCTTCTTCTCGGCGTCGCGCTGCTTCTTGAGCTCGTCGACCCAGTTCTCGAACTTGGTCGTGAGCTGCTTGTCGTTGGCGAACGTCAGCGGGAAGCGGTCGGCCCACTCCGTCATGATCTGGATCACCCTGTAATATCCGCACATATATCATGAGGATTTATATATTTGTATATTAAGAATATACAAAAGTATATATGTATATTAAGAAGAGACATAAAATATAAAATAGCTATAAATCAGTGGTGGCGCGTGCCTCACAGCGGGAGAGCGGTAGCCCTTGGTTTTGTTCTTCTCTTCGAGAGACGACGGGAGCGCGCCGGTCAGCACGTACCTGCCAGGCGCGACATGTCACGGGTCAACACCCAGACAACACTCGCGAAAGAAAGAAAAAAGGAGAGAAAGAGCAGAAAAGGACGCACGTTTGTCGGAGGTGGTCCAGCACGGTGACGGAGGGCACGAACAACGGGTGGACCAGCAGGAACACGTCAATGTAGAGGTCCCGATCGAAGCCTGACACGAGCAACCATTTGATGATGTCGACAGATTAGCACCGGGCCAAGAAACGAATATAACCAATAAATGCAATCATATCACGCGATCGTACCCGAGGGGTCTTCGTCGGCGCAGGTGAGGCGGTTGATCAAGCCCGGCACCGTGCCGAGAGCCACGATCCTGGTCGCGTACGCAAAATCCACCAAAGAATGTCAGGAATTCAATATGTGGGTTTATGTATATATGTATATACACAAAAATGCATATTCATTACTGGCAAACATGTTCGGGCCGGAGGGTTGTCGTACCTATTACCGGTGGCGGGGTCGGGTTCGGAGAATTGCACGTGCACGGCGTCGGGAGCCACGGTGGGTGTGCTGGGCGAGGGCGGCGGCCGGCGTCGCGGACTCTTGAGGAGCTCCGCGGCCGACACGGTAGGCACCTCGCCCGAGGCATCGCCAGCTGCCGCGGCCGGCGACGCAGAGCCAGCAGCTACGGCAATGGGCAGCACGGGGACGGCCTTGCCCCGGAGCGACCCTGGCCCGCCGTCGCCGGAGGTACTCTTGTCGCCCTTGGGCCTGGCGCGGTCCTTGTCGCTGTCGGCGCGCTCGCGGGAGGCGGGTTTAGCTCCGGCGCCGGCGGAGCCATCGGCGGGGCCGCCGTGGCGCACCATCTGCTGTAGAATCGAGTCGAACATGGCCATGGTCTTGGGGTTCACCTTCTTGGGCTCGGCGCCAAGCATCTCCTCGACCGTGCTCTGCCTCCGGTGCTGCAGATCGTTGCATTCAGTACATTCCACACATACCAGCGCACACGACACTAAGCACACGGTACCATGGAGGACTGTGGCGCCTGCTGCAAAAATTGAGCCTTTTCCAGGACTTTGCCGCGAGGCATATCGGAGGAGGCCTTGTCCGCGGCCGCGGCCGCTTCGGAATCCTTCGGGGTAAGCAGGAACTGGGCCTTCTCGAGCACGTTGCCGCGAGGAATGTCGACAGCCGGCGCCTTGCATTCCTTGTCCGCCTCGGTGGGCGACTGCTGCAGGAACTTGGCCCGCTCCAGCACATTGCCTCCGCCGCCGGCGGGTCGCGGGCTCAGCGACCTACGATCGGCCGCCACCGCCGCAGCTTCCTCCTCGCTCGGCTGCTGCAGGAACTTGGCCCGCTCCAGCACGTTGCGCTTGGGCACACTCTCCTCACGCGGCGACGTCCTTTAGTGTGTGCGTGTGTGCGTGTGTGCGTGTGCGGTTAGAAACGGAGGTGCACATGCGCGTGAGTGCGAGTGAATGTGAGTACTTTGCGGGCGCGGGGGCCTGCAGGGCCTGAGCTAGCGCCGACACGGAGCGGACTGGGAGCGGCTGGGGCGGCGCGCCGCTGCTGCGGGGCGATAGCGAGTGCGCGCTGCTGCTCCCGGCGCTCAGCGGTCGCCCGGACCCGTTCGCGCTCCCAGCCGAGGCCATGGGCAGCGCCCCCGACGACGCCGAGCGCGTGGGGTTGATCGGCAGCGGCAGCTGGCCGGTCGACTCCATCTTGGCCACGCCCTGCTTCATCGTGTCGAAGAAGGCCTGCGTCCCCGTGCGCTTCCGTCCGCTGCCGCCGCTGCTCTCCGCCTCGGCCTCAGTCTCGGCCTCGGCCTCTGTCGTCTTGGTATCATTCCCGTCGTCGCCCTTCTTCGGCTCGGCCTCGGTCGGGTCTTGGCTCTCGCTGGGCGTCGCCTGCGGCTGGTCATCGCCCTCATCGGCGCCCTTCGGGTCCTCCACCTGCGGCTGCGCGCCATCGCTCTCGCCCGCCGACGCGTCGCTGTCATCGTCGTCGGCCGATCCGGCGGTGGTCGCGGCATCGGCCGGCGGCGTGTCGACGACGATGACGACGTCGGGCACAGCGGGGCTCGGCTCGACCTCCGCCGGCTCCTCCTGTCCGCCACTGTTCCCGGACTCAGCGCTGGCCACGTTCGACCCCGACTCCGCCTGCGTCGCGTCCTTGACATCGGCTTCCTGTTTTACATCTTCTCCCTCCTCGCCTTCGTCTTCGCTCTTGGCCTCGCCGTCTTCTTTCTTTTTCGCTTCTGTCTCCTCCCCTTCGTCGCCGTTGCTGGCGCCGGCCTCGGGGACCACTCTTTCGGCAGTTCCCGTCTCCACCGTCGCTTTCTCTTCGCTTTCGCTCTTTTCTTCGCTCTTTGGCTGCTCGGCTTCCTTCGCTTCCGTGGCCTCGGAACCCGCTTGCTCCGTCTTCTCCTCCTTTTCCTCCTTCTCCTCCTTCTCTTCGTTCTTTTCCTCCGCGGCTGTCACCACCTCTTCCGTGATCGTCTTCTCCTCTACCTCCTCCACCTCCACCTTCTGCGCTCCATCCGCTTCCTTCGGCTCTTCGCTTTCCGTCGCCGCCTCGACCTTCTCTTCAACCTTCACCACCTCAGCCGCCGCCGGCTCGGGTGTCGGCTCAGGCTCGGGTTCAGGCTCGGGCTTGGGCTTGGGCACGCTCATACCAAACTCCTCGAGGAACAGCGTCGCCACGCGCTTGGGCTTCGCCGCTTCGGCCGCTTCGGCCTGACGGGCCTTCTCCTTCTCCAGTTCAGCCGCCGCCTTCTGGGCCGAGGCCGGGGCTGACGCCGAGGCCGAGTCGTCGACCGACCCGCGCGGGGTGAGGGCGATCCGCGCACGCCGCGACCCGCTGTCGCTCAACGACGACGACGACGACGACCCGATGTAGGAGCCTGAGCGCGACTTGGACTTTTTCTTCTCCTTCTTCTCCCCCTTTTTGTCCTTCTTCTCCTTCTTGCCCTCCTTGTCCTTGTCCTTCTTCTCTTTCTTGTCTTTCTCCTTCTTCTCCTTTTTGTCTTTCTTCTCCTTCTTGATGTCGCTACCTCGTCGCGAGCCATGAGGCGAAGATGAAGATGATGAGGGGGCGGCGTGGGAGGCAAACGAACCTAGCGACAACAAAGGAGATGATGAAGCTCCCGCGCCTGAGAAGGAGACCACGCTCGCCTTGCGGTCCTTCTTGCGGGCGCTCACCGTCGACGAGTCGTACTTGCCATCCTTGCTACTCTGTTTTTTGTCGACTGGGGTCGAAGCCGTGTCCTTGTCGGCGCCCGAGCCGCTGCGGCTCTTGCTGACGGAGGCGGAGGAGAGGTCGAGCAGGCTGCGGCTGCGGTACTTGCTGCGCTTCTCGTCGGACGAAGATCGCTTGCTGGACGACTTCTTTTCCTTCTTTTCATCTTTTTGATCCTTATCCTTATCTTTAGTACTCGATTTTCGCTTGGAGGCGGCCGCGAGCAACTGGTCGTCATCGAGAAGGCTGACCGCCCTCTTGGGCGGCTTGTCTGTCATTTTTTTAATCTACTTTTCCCCCCCTTCTCTCTTTCGTTCTTCTTGTCGCTTTTCGTTCTTCTTCACCCCAGCGACCAAGACCACGAACTGATACAAAATAATGATAAAAATTAAAACACAAATAAATATGTAATTTATAATTTAGCGTTGCCTCGACAGGTTCAGTCGGGTCCAAAAATTTGCTGTAAATCACAATGAGAATCTGCCAACGTGACCATCCATCAATAAAATTGACCGTCTCACAAAGAAGAGAGGAAGAGCGCAAATCTTATCCTCTAACAAGGTTACAATAAATAAAAACAAGGAAAATTACTTAGGCTCCACAAAGCAGCCAACGTTGGGTGCGATTTCATCATCCACGCGCGTGTGAGCAGTTCAAGCTGGAGGATATGCAGAAGGCGGCCCAACGCCACATCGAGAAGAACATCAAGCTGGTGGAGCGCCTCTGTGAGCACCTCGTGGCTGGCCGCTACGAGGAGGACTGAGACCCCAACAACCAATCACCTCCACGAGATTACAGTTTTACTCAGCATGCGATGCATTTGGCAGTGATAAATTGGTCACAAGAACACATCAAGATCCTCGGCCGCGTTGCTCAACGCACAGGTCTTCTCGTCCCAGGGACAGCCGTTGGCCTGCGCCCACTGGAGCACCTCAAGATGGCCTCGCGAGGCCGCCAACGCACAGATATGCTTGTCCCATGGGCAGCCGTTGGCGCGAGCCCACTGGAGCACCTCGAGATGGCCTCCCATGGCCGCCACCCTGCACGTCGACTGGTCCCATGCAGGACAGCCATTGGCGTGCGCCCACTGGAGCACCTCGAGATGGCCGCCCTGGGCCGCCAAATAGCATGTCCACTCGGACCAGGGACAGCCGTTGGTGCGCGCCCACTGGAGCACCTCGAGATGGCCTTCCTTAGACGCATTCGCACAAGTCCACTCGTCCCAGGGACAGCCGTTGGTGCGCGCCCACTGGAGCACCGCAAGATGGCCTTGCTCCGCCGCATGAGCACATGTCTGCTTTATCACTGATCGGGGGGGCAGGGGAGGGCTGGCGCGCATCCAGGTGGTGCACACGAAGCGGCAGGCCACGCGACTGACCAGGTCAACTTGGCTGAGCACCAGTCCCACAAGCTCGGGCGTGAGTTCCTCCATCCTCCTCGACTTCTTCTCCTCCGGCAACTTCTTCTGCAGGCTTCAACCCAAACTCCTTAGTGTGCTTCTTGTTCGGCAGTTAATTTTGCTAAATTACTAAGAAGCCTGCCCCGTCGGCACGCTTGCTCTTATGAATGCTAGTCTTAGTCTTCCGCCGTATTTTTACTTGCCAACACCGCGACCACCTTCGACGAAGCGACGTCGGCTGGCGAAGGAGGAGAAGAAGATGATGAAGATGAAGAAGAAGCGAAAGGAAACGTCAAGCGGAGGGCCGAGACGATGGGCAGCCCGAGCGGGCGCAGGGCGAAGAAGAGCAGCACCACCAGCATCACGAGATTGAGCACCAGCACCAGCGACACCAGCAAGTAGGCGTAACTGCAACATTACAACACAGTTGTACCGCACGCACACAAGACACACATGTGAGGCCTGATCATCATCACCAAAGGAAAAGAATGTTGTGGAGATGGGTACTCGTCGGCCACGGTGAGAATGTTGTCAAAGTCGTTCCACTCGACGACCAGCGGCCGGTCGTCGTGGGTGCTGAGCGAGTTGAGCTGGTTGAAGGCCTTCCACAGGGTCTGCGTGGCGAAGGTGAACGCCACCGTCCCGATGGCGGCCTCTTCGAGCAGGTTGTCGGTGGCCGAGGCGAAGGGCACCAGGCAGTGCTGGAGGGTGAGCGCGACCAGCAGCACGAGCATGATGGCGGCCGGCCGCACGGGGTTGGTCGACGCGACGAGCGACAGCAGGGCGGGGAGGGCCAGGCGCCGCGCGGTGAGGGCCAGCTCGAACCAGCGCATGGTCGGGCGGTAGCAGGCTAACAGGCCGCCCAGGCAGTAGCGCGTGCGGGGCTCGTCCAGGCGTCGGCGCTGGAAGAAGAGCACGGCCGTGAACAGCAGCGGAATCCCAAACACGTAGATCACGATCGACGCCACGCTCAGCTTCTGCAGCGCGCCCCAGTCCGTGTCCCTGCGCGACATGGTGAGCGAGTGCAGTGTGTCTTGGCGTGTGCGTGGCGTGCGAGTTGTGTGTGTGGCGTACGAGGAGCAGCGGAGCCAGGGGAGGGAGGCCATGAAGCTGGAGTTGGAGTCGGCGTGGGGCTCGTCGACGCAGTCGAACACGCCCAGCGAGCGGTTGGTCAGCTCGAACAGTAGGAACCAGACGACCCACAGCCACGCGTAGACCCCGCCGTACCACGGCCGCCCAACCGGCTTGGCCCCGCTGCGGCTTGCCAGCAGCACCTCCTCTCCCCTTAGTCGAGGCGTGAGCTCCACCACGTAGCTCCGGCCTACGCTGTCATCATCGTCGTCGTCTTGCCGACCACCCTTTGCGACAGGGTGGGCGTCATTGTCGACACCCGCTGGCGGCGTGCCGAGGCCGAGCCGGCCGCGGCGCCAGAGATAGGCCATGCGGGCGAGCACGATGAAGCCGATCAGGGCGGTGGCGAGGGGTATGATGAGGAAGAAGGTGGCCAGGTTCCACACGGGGTCGCTCATCCAGTTGAGCAGGCACTCGATGCCGGTGCCGTCGGTGCTGGCGTTGAAGAGGTCGAGGTAGCGCATGCCGCGGCTCAGCACCCACTCGGGCCAGGTGGTGTTGAGCATGGCCGTGGTCTGGGCGAAGACGAGGAAGATCTTGAGCGCGCCGCCGTCGCCCACCTCTCGCGCGGACTTGCGGAGCCGGGCCAGCAGCGCGCGGTCGCGCCACACGTGCGCGGCCACCAGCAGCGCCACGGCGCCCACGACGAACACGCACAAGCCGATGGTAATGCCCACGATCGCCGCCTCGGAACACTGGATGCATCGGCTCCCGCTGCGAAAGAAGCAATCAGAAGACGAGGCGCACATGCAGTGCGAGCACAGCCGGCCTGTGGTTTTTAAATGTACAGGAATTCGAGTCAGCTGAATGAATGGAATGTGGAGCTCGCGGGCTTGGAGGAGTGGGGGTACCTTCGGTGCCGGGCGAACACATGACGCAGGAGGAGTTGATGCCTTGGCCGTATTCGGCCGAGCAGGAGCGCTTTGGGTTGCACGCGCTGTCCTGCCCATTGCTCCCGTAGTCGGTGCAGGGCATCGCCCCCGTCACTTGAGCTGCAGCCGCGCGCGGCACATATCATACAACACACAGCACGCAACACAGCAAAGTGAGTGAAGCAAGCTCGGATCAATGCTGAATGGATGGAAGCGGTCAGTGACGAACAGTGGTTGTTGAGGATGGGATAGAAGCCACGTTTCCAGGAGAGGGTTCGGCCCATCGTGCACGCGCAGTTGACCGGGCAGAGGCCGCAATCATGCGGCGGAGCGCCGTAGTAGCCGTCGGCGCACCTGCAGTACTGATAACCGTAGAACTCGGGCGACGTGCTTATCTGCAACCACATTGGGAGAAGAATAATAATAATCTTAAGTCCGAGCACAGCGTTTTTATGTCCGAGCGGGGTGGGGTGGCGTACCCGAAAGTAGTACGGCGGGTAGGCGGCGGCCGACGGGCAATAGTAGACGCGCCGGTCGCTGACGTCCAGGCCGCTCTGATCGAACCCGAACCAGTGCAGTGTGGAGTTTGGGTCGAGTCGCATTTGCAGGTTGCCTGTGGTCGGACAAGAATGCGTGTTGGGTCGGAAAGGGAGTCACGGCACAACGAATGAAGAAACAAACCTTTGACGGAGATGTAGGCCAGAGAGGTAGCAGAGGCGATCAGGTCGTCGCCGATCGTGCCGCTTAGTTTTGCGTTGTCGCTTACGTCGAGCACGGTGAGCGGCGAGATAAACTGGTTTGAAACCAACTTGACTCGTGAGTGATCATGCTCAGTCCGACACACGACACACGACGCACGACGCACGACGCACGACACACGACACACGACACACGACACACGACACGCACGTGGGAACTACCTGGGGAAACTTTGGAATCTCTCCGTCGAAGTTGTTGGCATCGAGCAGGAGCACTTGCAGTGAGGGATGTCTCACGAGTGCCTGCGGGATCGTTCCATTTAATTGATTGTACGACAGCACAAGCTGAGTGAGGCTCGGCAAGCTGGCCAGCGATTGCGGAATTGGGCCTGGGAACGTTGATGCATCATCTCGACAGTCAGAACGCAACCCAATACCACACCGCGCGACCAGCAACACGACACACGACACACGACACACGACACACGACACACGACACACGACACACACGACAAATGAGGGCTGACCTGAGAAATTGTTACTCGCGAAGGTGAGTCCGACGGCGAGCATGGTAGGGTTGGTTAGATTCCACTTGCTCGGGAGTGGCCCAGAGAAGTGATTCTTCGAAACGTCCTGTGCGTGTGTGTGTGTGTGTGTGTGTGTGTTGGCACCGCACACAATGCCGTGCGTCAGTTTTGTGTTTACCGGTAAGAAGGCGCCGGGTGCAGGTGAACAGAGGGTGGGATGGAGTACCAAGGCCAGCAGCTGCGAGTTGGAGAAGATCTCCGGCAGGCTACCGGAGAAGTAATTGCTGGAGAGCTGGAGGAATTCCAGGTTGGAAAGACAGCCGAGCGAGGCGGGCACGGACGATGTGAGGTCGTTGGACCCGAGAAAGAGCCCTTGCAACGCGCCAAGGTTGCCTGTGACATATTTATAATATTTATTGTATTAATAAATACAAAAATCAATATAAAAAAACAAAAATGATAAACAAAAAAAAAGAGAGAAGACAAATAATGTGAGCGAGTACCGTAGTAGTCGGGCAAAGGGCCATAGAACAGGTTTTGTTGCAGGCTCAGGTATTGCAGGCGCGGAAAGGCCATCTCCAAGCCGAAGGCGGGCAGGGTACCATCGAGATAGTTGTCATCGAGGACGAGCGTGGTGAGCGTGCAAAAGCGGCTCCACGACGCTGGGATCGAGCCCAAGAGGCCGACAGACGGCAGGTTGAGCGTCACCCATACGGCTTGGCTGTCGACGAAGCACGTGACGCCGACCCACTCACAAAAGACGGTACCTACGCACAGCGCTGCCGGTAAGAACGGGAGGAGGCGCGGTGACGCACCGCATGTACTCCTCGAAGGGAGGGGACATGGTGCGTACCGTTCGCCAGCCAGCATGTGTGAAGATCGCATGGCACCTTCCAGTGGGGACCGTGGGTCGCGTGGTAGAACTCCTCCAAAAGCTTACCCGTTTCGTCCCCTGTGCGCAACCCGCCACACAAGGCGACAATCAGCACTCGGCCGACAGGGACCCAAAAAGAACGAAAGCGAAGACAAAAATGAAATAAAAAGAATGAAGAAAAAAACAAGGCCGAAACAGGGGGCGTACAGCTTGGGGGCTGGCAGGGTGGAGGTTCTGGAGGACAACTGGTTGTGGGTGAAGAGAGGGGGAAAGAGGGAGGATGTGCAGGGAGGCGGCTCCGGAGATGAGGCGAGGAGTTTGGAGAGAGCAAGGCGTTGATCGCGTTTGTAAGCCCGAAAAGGATTAAAAGATGAAGAAGTGGAACGAATCGACCCTGCATCGATGCCGTCCCGCAGGGTGCATGTACGCAGGTGGGAGTTATTCTTGCCGGTTTTTTCGGTTTTTTCGTTGATGCATATTTTCTTTCACCTTTTCTTCTTTGTTTTTAAGCCCAAAACCGCCAGATTTGTTTTGCCCTCCAAAACCGGAATTGGCGGGACGGCATTGCCTTCGTCATGATCACCAGCGTATCCCTCCGTATCGCCCGGTCGTCTCGGCATTCACCGTTGCATTCAATCGAAAGGAATTGATTGACGTAGGGGGCAAATGTATGCGGCACGACGAACGCTTGGGGGCAATGCCGCGGCTGCGGCGGTGACGTGCTACGGGGCGACGTCGTCCCGTTCGGTGCTGCTTATGCTGGAGCGCAGGGCTGCCACTACTGGCAGATTCGCGGTTCCCCTCTCATCGCGTGCGGCCTACTCGTCCCGCCCTGGCCTCGGTTCGCCTCTGCCTCATCCTCTCCATTTGAATTTATTTTACAAATAATTGAACTTTAATGGCCCTCTTGGCTCACCATCTGCTCAGGCAAGGATGGCAGGATGTTCGACAAGGTGCTCATCGCCAACAGAGGTGAGATCGCATGCCGTGTGATGCGGTACAGTGCCTCCATTTGATTTAAATTGATCTACATTCGCTCAATTTTTCCATAATTAATCAAATTCCATTTGTGGGCAACAGGACGTGCAAGCGTCTGGGCGTGAAGACGGTGGCGGTCTACAGTGAGGCCGACGCCAAGTCCATGCACGTGGCCATGGCCGACGAGGCGTACCTCATCGGCCCTCCTCCCGCCAAGGAGTCCTACCTCAAGGGCGACTACATCATCGAAGTCGCCAAGAAGGCTGGCGCTCAGGTGCGGTGTCATCGCATGCGCACAGCACCGCACACGCACAGCACCGCACACGCACAGCACCGCACACGCACAGCACAGCACCGCACGCACACTCATCATCGCACACGTCCGGTCTAACGTTATCGCCGGTTCGTGCGTCTTCAGGCCATTCATCCTGGCTACGGTTTCCTGTCGGAGAACTCGCGATTCGCCAACCTCGTGGAGCAGAGCGGACTTGTGTTCATCGGCCCTCCCGCGTCGGCCATCAACTCCATGGGCTCCAAGAGGTACACGCACACGCACACGCACACGCACACACACACACACGACACACACGCACACACACACACACACAAGCACTTGAAAGTGTCGGCTCTCGCTGATCATGCTCTCGATGATGACGCCACACAGTGAGTCAAAGAAGATCATGAGCAACGCCGCCGTGCCGATCATTCCCGGCTACCACGGAGAGAAGCAGGACGTGGACTACCTGATGGCCGAGGCCGAGAAGATCCAGTACCCCGTGCTCATCAAGGCCGTCATGGGTGGCGGCGGCAAGGTTCTCTCTCTCCACTCGCACACGCACTCGCACTCGCACACGCACACGCACCACCGCACACGCACCACCGCACACTCTGCAGGCGCAGACGATCGTGTGATACTAACACTCGTTCGGTCGTGCAGGGTATGCGCATTGTGGAGACCAAGGAAGACTTCGTGGAGGCTTTGCTTTCGGCCAAGCGCGAGGCCATGTCCTCCTTCGGCGATGAGAACGTTCTCGTGGAGAAATACATCACCAAGTACGTCGCACCACCGCAGCTATGCAGCACCGCACACGCTACACCGCACACACACGTTCGTCTGGCTTACGCTTGTTCTTGGGTGGCTTGTCACTCGGTAGGCCCCGCCACATCGAGTTCCAGGTGTTCGCGGACAAGTACGGCAATGTTGTCCATCTGTTCGAGCGCGACTGCTCCGTCCAGCGCCGACACCAGAAGATCATCGAGGAGGCCCCCGCCGTACGTCTCCACCCCTAATAAATAATTACATAAATAATAAAATAGTTATTGTTAATACATAATTAATAAATAATACTAATAATAATAATACGCTCTGGTGGTGTCACAACAGCCCGGCATGACCGAGGAGCTGCGAGCGCGCATGGGCGAGGCCGCCGTCAACGCCGCCAAGGCCGTGGGCTACGTCGGCGCGGGTACCGTGGAGTTCATCATGGACTCGACCACCAAGGGCTTCTACTTCATGGAGATGAACACGCGCCTCCAGGTCGAGCACCCCATCTCGGAGATGATCACCGGGCAGGACCTCGTCGAGTGGCAGCTCAAGGTCGCCTCGGGCCAGCATCTGCCGCTCACCCAGGACCAGCTCAAGATCAACGGTCACGCCTTCGAGGCCCGCATCTACGCCGAGAATCCCCGAAAGTACGCCGCCACCGCCACACCACCCTGTGCGTGCCCAGGCTAAACACGACACACACACACACACACGGTACACAGGGGGATTCCTTCCGGGTACGGGTAAGCTGGTCCACCTTTCCACGCCCGAGCCGTCCTCCCAAGTGCGCATTGAGACTGGTGTGCGCCAGGGCGACCAGGTACCGCCTTATCATCATCATCTTCTTCTTCGTCGTCTTCGTCGTCTTCGTCTTCCTTGCATGACACTTGTAGTGCTCTCTGCGTGGTGTTGTTTTCAATGGCAATTAATTTATAATTGTGTCGTGCGCGCGCGACGAAGGTGAGCATCTTCTACGATCCCATGATCGCCAAGCTGGTGGTGTGGGACACCGACCGTACCTCCGCGCTCAGGCGCCTCAACGCCAGCCTCGGCCACTACCAGGTACCCGTCGCCTTCCCGCCACATAAGAAAAGAATGAAAAGAAAGAAAGAGAGAAAAAGAAAAAGAAACAAATGTGTACTGAGGCTCGTGTCGTGTGTCCAGGTGGTGGGCCTGAACACCAACATCGAGTTCCTGGGCAAGCTGGCGACCCACCCCTCGTTCATCGAGGGCGACGTGGAGACTGGCTTCATCGAGGTACCGATGGCTTATTTTCTTTAACTTTTTCGGTTGCCAATCTGACACACGACACACGACACACGACACACGACACACGACACACGACACACGACACACGACACACGACACACGACACACGACACACGACACATACACTTGCTGCCTAGCATCACCGCAACGAGCTGTTCCCGGCCATCTCCGCCCCGTCGGAGAAGGTGCTCGCGCTGGCGGCCCTCTCTGTGCTCAGCGAGGAGCGCGCCGCTAACCTGAAGGAGGCCGAACGCAACTCAGCCGACGCACACGGTACGCGCGCGCCTCGTCCCTCCCGCTGAACGCTGGTGTTCGCACTCGCAGCTCGCACCTCACCGCACACGCACACACACGCACCACCGCACACGCACACACGCACAGGCGCGTGGTCTCTGCCCGGCTGGCGATTGAACGAGGAGCAGACGCGCGAGCTCAGGTTCGTCGCGCAGGTGGGCGAGGAGGAGTCGGCCGAGTTTGCCGTGCTGGCCACCTACCGCCCCGACAACACCGTCAGCATGAAGTGCAAGAAGGTCGTCGCCCAGGAGAAGGGCAAGAAGGCCCACCACCACGAGGTACCTGCAGCACACGACACGACACGACACGACACGACACGACACGACACGACACGACACGACACGACACGACACGACACGACACTCACTCGAAGCACAACAGGAGGACTCGGCGGAGTTCACCGTGACGGGCCAGGTGGGACCCACCGGCGAGATCAAGGCCAGCGTCGGTGATGAGACCATCACCGGTACAGCCCCCCCTCCACATTTCCACCATTTACCACCGCACACGCACGACCGCACACACTCACACTCACACCGCACACACACGCACAACAGACGGCCGAGTGGTGAGGCACAAGAACACCCTGAACGTGTTCCTCAAGGGAGTGCACCACGAGGTCAACCTGGCGCTGCCCAAGTTCCTGTCGGCGGGCACCGAGGGCCGCAAGGGTGGCCTCACGTCGCCCATGCCCGGCAAGATCGTCAAGCTCTTCGTCCAGCCCGGCGAGGAGGTCAAGAAGGGCCAGCCCCTCATCGTCATGGAGGCCATGAAGATGGAGGTACACACCCCGCACACACACACACACACACAATCGCACACGCTCACCGCACGGACGATCGCACACACACAGCACACGATCCGCAGCCCGGCGGACGGCAAGGTCAAGAGCGTCGGCGTGTCGGTGGACCAGTTCGTCGAGCAGAACGTGGCTCTTGTTCAGGTTGAGTGAGCGTCGAACGAACGAGAAGAGAGAAATTATACATCATCATCATCTCATCATACACCAACCAACCAACCAACTTCCATTTTACACGCAAGTCCGGCTTGGCAAGGTTGTGGCGCGGTTCAGTGGGTCCGCTGCTGCTGGGCGAACTTTCTCGCCTTGCGCTTCTGCCTCCGGTTGCGATTGGCCTCCCCTTGTCTGTGTGTCGTGTGTCGTGTCGTGTGTGTCATGCGTGGGTGGCGTTGGGTGAGTTGCGTCAGCCACACAAGCGTGTGCGTGCCCAAAGAGCTACACACAGTACCATGGCGCTGTCGGTCGATGTCGGCCACGGCGGCAGTCGTGGTCGTCGGCGTCGCCGTGTCTCGCGCTTGGAGGGTCGCCCACAGCCCCCGCAGTCTCTTCATCGTGTCCCTCTCCTCAGGCACCTCCACCCCCGCTACGCACCGCACGCACCGCACACACGCACCAGTGCACCACCGCACACACCGCACACGCGTCAGTGCGAGACACCAAACGGCGATAGATGCGAGGGAATGGGCTACCATGTGTGCGCAGGAGGTCGATGAGGGTCGCGGTGTTGACGACGACGCAGCTCTCCGGGGTCCACTGGGCGACGTCGAAGGCCGCGGGGTAGTTGGCGCCGGCCTGGGCCAGCGCGCGGAAGGCGCCGGCTGCAACCAGTGCGGGGCCGTGGCCGCGGTTTTCGAGCAGGGTGAGTACCAGCAGGGCCGGCTCGACAACCGTGATCTGCCGCGGGTGGTCCCGCATGGCCCGCAACAGCGCCGCCATCCTCTCGGGCGCCAGCCACTTCTCCAGCCCCACCCCTGTCTCACGCACCGCACACGTCACCGCACACGTGAGGTTGTGTGTGTGTGTGTGTGGAAGGACGAGAACGGACCCGAGCCGAAACGCGAAGCGATTTCGAGTGCATGGCCTACGATGCCCACATCGCCGGGGTGCAGGCTGATGATCTCAGCCAGCAGTGGCTGCAGACCCGTATTGGCCAGCTGCACGTTACCGCGCCCTGCAACACACGACACACACGGCACACGCGACGCACACGACGCACACGACACACACGACACACACGACATGCGACACGCACGCGATGAGAGGAACGTTGTGTGCGAAAGGCTGATGATGTGTGTGGCGACGAACCCTTGGGAATGTGGTCCAGCATCAGGCGCAGCGTTTGGAGCACGGTCTGGGTGTGTTGCGGCAGCGTCCACAGCAGGTGGTAGAAGGCGGCCAGCCAGCGCGCGTCGGCCAGGAGCGTCACATACCCTAAGCACACGCACGCACGCAAGTCGCAACGTTACGACTCCTGTGTGTGTTGTGTGTGTGTGTGTGTGTGTGTGTGGTGTGCGTGTGTGTGTTGTGTGTTGTTGCGTGTGTGTGTGTGTGTGTACGGTCGTTGCGCGCTAGGTGCCGGAGGAGTTCGAGGACTTTGTTGAGCACGGCCAGGTGGAGGTGGTGCGGTCCGAGCAGCCCATAGAGCGCGTCCACAACCTCTGCCGCAACCGCGTCGTCGTCAAACGCCGAAGTCAAGTTTTTAAAGGGCAGCCCCGATTCCTACGCGAGACACAACTGTCACCTACCGGCACACAGCACACACACGACACACAACACACACGCATCGCACACACGACACGCACGACACACATAGAGAGATGAGGTACATTGACGTTGTAAGGGACGGCCCTCTTCTGCTGGGCTTGCCGGTGCTGCTTCGCTGTCTTGCGAGTCGCGAGCCGCTCCTCGACGGGAGGCGTCGGGGCACCCGGGGTGTGCCTCCACACCTGTGGCTCTTCCTCTGCAAGCCGCCCGCCGCCATCGGTCAGTCGTTTGGTTAAATATTCAACGAATGTTTGCATTGTGTAGATATTCTCGTGTGAGGGTACCGCGGCTGGCTTTGGCTTGGAGGAGGCGGAGGGTCTGGGTGACGATGCCCTGGTTGTGCTTGTGTCGGCGGAGTGCATCGATCAAGCCCGCAACCGGGACGAGGTGGCTCTCCACGAAGGCATTCGGGCGGACATCTGGACAAGACACGACCAACGACACACGACACGACACGGCATGACACGACACGACACGACACGACACGACACGACACGACACGACACGACACGACACGACACGACACGACACGACACGACACGACACGACACGACACACGGCATGACACACAGTATGACAAAGCACGGCACGCATCAGAGACCAAGTAGCCAGGCCTGGCCGTCGAAGCGCAGTCGGGCGTACCCAAAAGGTGGTCCAGGTGCTTCCTCTTGACTGCCGACCCTTCGATACACAAATTCGTCAACTTCGGATTCTTTTCTGTACCGTGTGTGTGTGTCGTGTGTGTGTGTGTGTGTGTGTGTGTCGTGTGTGTGTGTGTGTGTGTGTGTGTGTGTGTGTCGTGTGTGTGTGTCGTGTGTGTGTGTGTGTGTGTGTGGACGTTAAAAGAGAACGTGATCGCATATTGGGGGGGGGAAGAAGACCGCACCCGCAATAGCCTTGATGAGGCCGGCGCTGAGGCGGAGTTGTGCCACGTTGAGATGCGTGAGATTGGTGAGACCTGCGAAAGACGAGCAAAAGGCGAGCGCGAGACCGGGTGAGTGTGGATCATGGGCTGCGGATTTGATGGCGACGCTAAGCGGGCGCGCGTACGGGTCAGATGGTGGGCCTGGCGCTTCATGAGCGGACCCGCTCGAGCCAAGTCCAACTGGCGCAGGCCGGTGAGCCCTGTGATGTGGTCACAACACCACAACACACGCGAAGGAAAGCTGACCTCAGCACACACACACACACACACACGCACGACACACACACACACACACACACACAAGCACACGCACACACACGACGAAATTTACCATCGACCAAAAAGAGGCAGGCGTACCACACAGATGCTCGATTTCTTCGAGTGACGTGTTGGACAAGTTGAGTACCTCCAACTGCTTCAGCTCTGCGCATACGAAAGCCAAAGGGTCCTTAATGAGGCCCAGCCGCTTGCGTCGTGTGCGTGTGCGTGTGCGTGTCGTGTTGTGTTTTGTGTGCGCATGAGTGTTATGTGTGTGTCGTGTGTCGTGCGCGTCGACACTGTAGGTACCTGCGAGACAGCTGGTGTTGGTGATGGTCGACAGCGACAGGTTGAGCGCCTTCAGCGTGGTGATCTTCCCGATATGCGACAGCGCCGGCCCAATGACGTTGCCGGACATGTCCAGATGCGTCAGTTGCATCCCGGCCAACTCGGGCACGTCGCCCTGCAACTCTGCACCGGTCGTGTCCCGCGTGTCTACCGCGTCAGCCTCAGCGTTCAGAGAGAGACGCAGGAAATGACCGCGTCACACACACACACACACACACAGGTACCGCGACAGTAGTGGAGCCGAAGCGAGGTCAAATGGGTCATTCCAGCGATCTCCTTCAGCCATGCGTCTGTGAGCGGCGTGTGGCTCATGTCCAGCGACTCCAAGCCGGTGAGGCCTTCAAGTAACCATCACGCCAGCACACACGCACACACACACACACAACACACACACGCACGCACGCACGCACGCACGCACGCACACACTCAGTGAGAGGCTGACAGTGAGAGACTGGTGCGATGCCGGGAATGGGCACCTGCGATGGCCCGCACGTCGGCCAGGGCCAGGCTGTGCGGGTAGTGGGCCAGGTTGAGGGACCGGAGGCAGGCGCCCATGCCCGGCAGCAGGGTCGCCAGGTTGCGGCAGTCGCCCGCCTTGCCCGGACCCGACAGATCCAGCGACGTCGCACTCTGCAGCTGCTTCATTGTCTGTTTATAAACATCATTTGTAAGTAAATCTATATATTTATATATTTAAGACGATATATTTATATTTATCTATATGTTAATTTAAAGATATGTTCAGTGAATGAGGTACCTTGAGGCCATCGCGGGTGAAGCCCAGGGCGAGGGCGATGTCGACGGGGTCGAGCTGCTGAAGGCCGGAGGCGGCAGCCAGACGCAGCAGTCGGCGGTCGATGACGTGGCGTCGTAGGGCCAGGGCGAACAGGCTGCGGAGGGCCGGAGGGGGGAGGCCCGCCAGCGACTCGCACAGGTTCACGTGGCGCACGACCAGGTCGAAGCAGAGGCGCAGTAGCGGCGGGACGTGCGACGAGGCTGTCGGTCTTGAGGCCTGACCCTCTGGCGTGTGCGCGCTTGGATTGAGATCAAATTGGTGGCTCACCTTGCGAAGGTCGAAGACGTCACTCGCCCCATCAGACTCCCTGGCTCTCATCTTCATCTCCATCCTCTGTACTTCGTTTATTTTAAATATGAAAATACCATGAATGCCTGACATTTCCTCTAAATTCGAACACTTTTCGAAATTGTTTCGAAATGATTTTGAAATAATGATTTCGGGAAGATGGGCGGCTGAACGTTCCTACCCGAAGCTTCCGATCGATGTCAGCCATAACTCATTCTGAGCGATGCAAACTTGGCATTAGAATATCAAGACACACCAACGAGCATGGAACAACAGACGCACAACGCAGAGAGAGCATCTGAGAGGAACACTACCTGCACGTTAGCAGCGAATCAAGCCCTGCCGGCGGCACCAGAGCAGGTGATGCAAGGCGAGCCGCAAATCGTGCGGCTCATCCATCTCGGCGAGACCGAAGCCGCGCTGCGTTTGATCAGACAATCCACTCAGGCTGATGATGAAGTGGGAGATGAAGATGCATTCGATCCCAACTACAAGACGGCAGGCGGGTGGTCGCTGCTGCACATGGCCGCGCTCGGCGACGCGGTCGACGTGGTGGCGGCTCTCATCGACGCCGGCGCCGATCTGGAGGCCGAGGACAGGGGCGGGCTGCGGCCGCTCCACTACGCCGTGAGCTGGGACGCGCAGCAGACCCTGGCCGAGCTGGTGCGGCGCGGAGCCAGCCTCAACTGCACCTCCAAGGACCAGATCTTCTACCTCAACAAGATCATCCCCGTGTTCGTCGTGGGCGGTCGCACGCCGCTCCACCTGGCCGTAGACAAGGTGCAATCCCGCATTGTGTGTGTGTGTGTGTGTGTTGTTGTTGTTGATGATGTCTGGGCTTACACAATCTCTATGCGCGCCACACAGGGCTACTACGAGTGCACACAGATGCTGTTGGAGGCTGGCGCGGACGCTTCTGTGATCGATTGGGTACAGCCAGCCGCTCCCAACCAACCTCAGAGCTCGCTGACATTCTTCCTTGCCTTGTGCACGTCACACAGAGCGGCCGGACTGCGTATGATCTCGCGGTGAACAACAACCGCTTGGACATTGCTTCGTTGTTGCGTCCCGATGTCACTGAGGTGTGTATCCTCTCGCCAGCGGGATTCCGCATGCGGACGCAGCAACTCACACCACCTCTCCGTATTGTACAAATCTCTCTCTCTATGTGTGTGTCGTGTGTGTGTCGTGTGTGTGTGTGTCGTGTGTGCGATGTGTGCTTTTCGTGCCGCAGCATGTATCGGCAGTGCCCAAGAACTTTCACTTCGATCGCCGAGGCGTCGAGACGCGGCTGGGCCGGAAGGCCCCGCTGCCCTCTCTTCATCCGATTCCGACTGCAACCACCGGCGACAACGACAGCACAGCCGCCGCCGAGCCACCAGCTGCGTCGCAGACGGATGACGAAGATAAGGTCGCCGCCGCCGCCGAGCCGATCATGGAGTCGGGCGACCCGCGACCCTGCGCACCGCCCACGGGGGCAGCCGCGCTTCCCTTTTCGGGAAGCTTCGGCAGTGATCAGGCCTCGAGTGGCGGCCGACTGGGCGTGCTGGCCGACATGCTTCGTCAGGCCAACGCGCTCCTCAAGGAGGCCCAGCGACAAGCGGCCGCGGCCGAGCATCAGCCGTAAGGGCAGAAACCACCCAAGAGTGCTGCTGGTGGTATGTAAGTGAGTGTACGTCAGGCGGACTGTAAATAGAACCGGTGTGAGAGTGTACGTCTGGCGGTCGATGGAGCACAGCAAGATGGTCCAAGCGCACACATGTTCCTTTCTCAACAGCACAACGAGCCAACGGTGGTGACGCTCACGGACTTCGAACAACGTGCCTCGACTCCGTGACTTTCCACCACACAGGACCGGGAGGGGCGGGTTTACTTGCGTACAGCACCAGTCTGAGGTGACTCTCTGTGCGCACCTCTGTGCCGTTTGGCCTCACGAGCACTTGTCAAGTTTCGGCAATCCGCTCACGTCACGGTCGGTCAATCAGATCCGCCGCTGTACCGGAGTCTCTCGGGTGGCGCGGCTGTTGGGCCGCAACCCGGTCCACTCGCGGTCTCACTTCGGAATGAGCTCGGCCTAGGGCCAAGGGCTTTGGCGAGCACACAACGGCACAAAACACGGCGAGTGGTGAGAAGAAGAGGCAAGAAGTAAAGCAGGCAGTGAAGGATGGAAGGCGGCGGGAAAGATGGAGGAGGCCCTACGGCAGGTCCGGCCACGACAGAAGCGAGCAACACGGCCGTGCAGCCTCCGGTGCCCACCCGCGCGTGCAACCGCTGCCGCGAGACACACTCTGCCTGCGATGCGTACGCCCCCCCAAACTAAAAAATACTAAATAAATATTCAAATAAGATCAAACTTATTATGAACATAGAAATCTATGTTGCGCCTATCTCCAGCATTTTTTGTTGTGTATGTCGATATATATATTTATTATTATTATTAAACTAATTATTGCACGTGCGAAACGCTGCAGAGGTCGGCCGTGCCGGCGGTGCGTGCGTCTGGGGCGGGCGCACCTGTGCAGCGACGTCCCGCCACGCAAGCGAAGCCGGACACTGGCCGACGGCTTCTCCCAGCCGGACGCGGGCGACGGCGGCGAGACCGGCTCGCCGTCGTTCCGCGACGACCTTCATCTTCCTCGCGACGCCGAAGAAGAAGCTAAACCCAACAGAAAGCGAAACCGAACCAAGAAGAACAAGAACAAGGACATCAACATCAACGTCAACGACAAACACATCGATGACGGCACCACCACTACGTCGGCCGCGCTGGTGGTCCACCCACCGCAGCTGGTGGCGATCGAACAGAAGTTCGACCTCGTGACCCAGCTGCTACACACGATGGCGGGCGAGATGAAGCAGATGCGACACACCCACGACGCCCTGTTCGTCGAGCTGCGCCAGACGCAGGACCAGCTGCGCAGCACCGACGCGGTGGTCGCGGAACTGCTGCGCCGCGAGCAGAAGCGCGCCGACGACAAGCAGCGCCGAAGCGCCGAGAAAGAGCGGAAGAAGCACGCCCAGACGCAGACGCAGACGCAGACGCAGACGTCGGTGTTGGTGTCAACCACTTCGTCGTCGTCACCCATCTCGTCGCCCTCGTTGGCGCTGGGACCCGGGCCGCGCTCGTCGTTCTCGTTCGAGCTGTCGATGCTCCAGTCGGGCGTGTCGCCGGCCGTGGTGCTCGAGGCGCGGCAGCAGCTGCCCTGGCTGTGCCACTACGACATCTCGCCCAACCGCTTTGCCATCCTCGACTTCACGTACGTTTGCCGGTGCACATTCGCATGCATGCAGTGTGCGGTGGTGTGTGTGTGCGGTGGTGCATGTGCGTGTGCGGTGGTATGCGTGTGCGTGCGGTTCGTGTCGTACGTGAAGTTTACTTACACTTGTGTGGTGTTATGGCTCCAATCCAGTCGTCCGGTGTATGTGTGCGAGAAGCTGTCCAGCCTGGAGGTGCCCTCGTTCATCTCCTACGTCAACGCAGCGTTCGTCCGTATGAGCCAGTACTCCTGGGTACCTTTCCGCGCCTTATTTCGTGCACCACTCGACGACCTTGCCTCTTTGCGCCTCAACGCCAACCACACATTGGAACGGCCCTCTTCCTTTTGGCGTTCCTGCAGTCGGAGCTCATCGGGATGCCCTTTTCCAAGATCTTCACCGGACACGAGCGTTACCTGTCGCAATTTGCCGCACTACTCTACAACCAGTACGTTTTCTTTTATTATTCTTATTAAAACTTATATATTATTAGGAATAATAGACTTATTTATTATTAAATTGACGCTTGGGTACTCACTTTTGTTTGTTTTATTTTATTTTTTGTTTGCAGGCCGCCGATGACGCCGGGCATCGTCTTCTCCTACAGCCCGCTCATGCGCCGCAAGGACGGGCAACTGATCAGACTCAAAGACCGGAGCCAGGCCTTCTACAACCACCACGGCCAGGTCATTACTTCTCCACATTCACACATCGGCCCTGCACCGCACCACCGCACCACCGCACCACCGCACCACCGCACCACCGCACCACCGCACCACCGCACCACCGCACCACCGCACCACCGCACCACCGCACCACCGCACCACCGCACCACCGCACCACCGCACCACCGCACCACCGCACCGCCGCACCGCCGCACCACCGCACCGCCGCACCACCGCACCACCGCACCACCGCACCACCGCACATGTGCACTGACGTGCAGGCGTTGTGCAGGCGCAGTACAGTGTAAAGTGCATAGTGGGGTGGGAGGAGAGCAGCCTGCGCGAGGGCGAGGGCTTCGACCGGTGGGTGCCGCCGCGGCCCCGGGTCGACGCGCCGCCGCTGGGCGACTCGGCCGCCGGCCCCGGGTCCGCCGGCGACGATTCGAGTCCCATCGACAACGCCACCCTCGTCCTCGAAGACGAGATCTTGCCGCGACCAAAGGCCGGCGGCGGCATCACCTTGATCCCCTCCACCACCTATCCCCCAGCCCTCTCGTCGTCATCGTCGTTACTACCGTCGTCGTCGTCACCACCACCACCATCGTCGTCGTTGTCTCCATCACGAGCGCCACCGCTGCCGACCCTCGGCCGACCAGTGCTTCGACTACACCAGCACCAGCCTGCGCCCCAGCATCAGCAGCACCCGCAACCACACCCGCAGCACACACAGCAGCAACAGCAGCAGCAGCAGCAGTTCAGGATGGGCACGCCCCACGTGTGGCCATGACACGTCGAGAGCGATTGTGGCGCTGATTTGTACAAATATATCTAAATATGACGGTTTTAAAAACCGCGTACAACGCAACACGACACTCGCCTCGGCTCAGGCGGCGAGGTCGCGATTTGGCCCAAATGGTCAGTTCAAACTGGGGTGATGGTCGGGTGGAATTGGCGTAGTCCATTCGGTCAGACTGGGGTGCCGTGGCATGAACATGAACATGAACTAGACGGGAAGGTGCGCTTTTGGCCAGGTGGCACAAAACCAGAGACGCAACAGTTGTGCAGGCTAACAGGGAGGAGTTACGTAGTACCCAGGCAGCAACAAAACTGTGTTTGTGGAGTCTTCAGCGAGCGCACAAACAGAAGATGGAGGTCGCATCGAGTGCAGCCGGGGTCAAGCCCTCCCCAAACAAGGCGTGCACCTGCTGCCGCGAGGCACACTCCGCCTGCGACTCGTACGCATCTCTCCTTTATTATTCATCTGATTTACCATACATCTCGAAGAAGATGCAGAGGAGACCTCCATTCAATCCAAAATCCAATTCTTCTTACATCATCTCTTGTGCGATAAATATAGAAAAATATATAGAAATATATTATTACAATAAACAGATTTTATAAATCAAAAGAGAGAGAAATCTTGGTGCTCAGCCGTGATGCGTGTGGTCCACACAGGGAGCGGCCGTGCCGGCGGTGCGTGCGTCTGGGGCGGGCGCACCTGTGCAGCGACGTCCCGCCACGCAAGCGCGGCCGCCGGCCCAAGTACGACACCTCCGCCGACGCCACCAGCCCTGCCCGGCAGCCGCAGCAGCCGCGGGCGCCGCAGCCGCAGCCGCAGCCGAGCACCGAACTCCTCCGGGCCGGCTACGACCCGACCGAGGGCCATTACCACCACCATCACCACCACCCCGACTACTACGACGACGATGGCGGCGAAGACGGCGACGATGACGACGACCAGGACAGCGTCGACCACCTCCAGCAGCAGCAGCAACACCACCATCGTGCCTACGTCGACGTCGACATTGACCAACACCACGCCAACGCCAACCGGAAGAAGAAGGCGGCGACTACCAAGCGGCACAAGAAGTCGGGCGGCGCGAAGCCCAAGCTCAAGGTGGAGCCCGACACCACCACCACCACCACGACCACCACCACCGACGCCGCCGACCCAGCTTCATCGTCGTCATCGTCATCGTCGTCATCGCCGCCACTGGCTCCAGTGCCGACGACGGCGACGACGGCGGCGGCCGCTGGTGTGGACGGGCTGCGGCGGCAGGTGGAGCTGCTCGACGGCAAGTTCGAGCTGCTCACGCAGCTGCTCAATTCGATGGCGGGCGAGCTCAAGCAGCTGCGCCAGGCCAACGAGGCGCTGGCCTCGGCCGTGGCCCACACGCAGACCCACATCCGCGACACCGACGTCGTGGTGGCCGACCTGCTGCGGGCCGACCGCGACCGACTCGCCGCCGACGAGCAGCGCGCGGCGGCCAAGGCCCAGGCCCGGGCCGCCAAGAAGCAGAAGAAGCGGCTCAAGGCGCAGCAGCGGCAGCGGCAGCGGATCATCGAAGAGGCCGACGCCGGCTTGAGCCCGGTCGCGTCATCGCCGGCGTCGTCGACGTCGACGACGGCGAGCGGCAGCGGGTTCCACTCGCGTACGTCGTTCTCGTTCGAGCTGTCGCTGCTCCAGTCGGGCGTGTCGCCGGCCGTGGTGCTCGAGGCGCGGCAGCAGCTGCCCTGGCTGTGCCACTACGACATCTCGCCCAACCGCTTCGCCATCCTCGACTTCACGTACGTTACGCTCCTCCTTTGCCTTTGTTCAATCTCCCGACCACTCACGCGTGTCGTGTGTCGTGTGTGTCAGTTGTGTGTCGTGTCGTGTCGTGTGTGTCGTGTCGTGTCGTGTGTGACATGTGTGTGTCGTGTGTCGTGTCGTGTGCGATTGTGCGGAAATCGTGCAGCCATCCGGTGTATGTGTTGGAGAAGATGACGAATCTGGAGGTGCCCTCGCGTTTGTCGTATGCCAATGAGGCCTTCATGCGCTTGTCTGGCTATTCTTGGGTACCGCACACACCGCACACACCGCACACACTGCACACCGCACACGCACATAGGCCGAACTAATCGTACGGTATCGCACGGACAGAGCGAGCTTATCGGCATGCCGTTCCCCAGTCTATTCACCGGCCACGAACGCTATCTCTCCCAATTCACCAGTATCCTCTACAACCAGTACGCACACCACGCCGCACAGGCATACAACACTCATCGCACGCACCGCACGCACAACACTCACCGCACACACCGCACACGCGCGCTTTGCAGGCCGGCGATGTCGGTGGGGATCGTGTACACGTACTATCCGCTGATGCGCTGCAAGGACGGGTCGCTGGTGCGCCTGAACGACCGCGGCCAGTTCTTCTACAACCACCACGGCCAGGCCCAGTACTGCCTCAAGTGCATCGACACCTGGGAGACCGGCGCCCACATGCGCGAGGGCGAGGGCTTCGACCGCTGGATTCCCCTGCGGCCGGCCCTGGTCGCGCCCTTCTACGAAGTCAAGCAGCCCACCGACGCCGACGGCGTCGAGGAGCCCGACGGGGCCGCGCCGCCGGTCGTGCTGCAGGACGAGCTGTCGCCGCAGCCCTCGAGCCCGTCGCCGGCCTCGATGTCGGCCTCGGCGGCGCTGGCCTCGCTCCTGGCCTCGGCCGCGCCGTTCCCGCCCGTGCTGCCCCCGCCGGCCCCGCTCCCGTTTCCGCCGCTGCCGCGACCGCACATGCTGGTGGGCTACGGGCCGCCGCCCGCCCAGTTCCCTACGCCGCAGCCCGCGCGGCAGTCGCCGCCATTTTCCGGTGGTGGCGGCCGACCACCTTCGGCGCCGACCGCCACGACTAGCCCACCAGTGTGGCGAGGTTGAGGAGTGTTTTATAATAAATTATAAATTATAAATCATTTTGTTTTGTACAAATTTATTTTGCATTTGATAAATGTGAGGGCTCATTGTCGGTCGGCGCGGAAGGTGGAGCCGCTTGGTCCCGCAGGTCGTGGGCCACCCGACAACGAAGACGACGATGACTGTGAGGCGGTCGATGATGAAGAAGATGACGAAGAAGAGAAGTTGGTGGTTGTGGGCGTGGGAGGCCAGGAGGAAAACTGGTCCAGCAGATCGAACGCGCTGTCGGCGAGATCGGCCGGCGACGACGACCAGGACTCGACCACGGGCGCGAAGCGCGCGTGCGACGCCGACGACGAGGGCGAAGGCGCGTGTCGAAGAGGCGGGCCGGAGGGCGATGCGGCGGCCAACGACGACGACGAAAACGATGAAGAGGAGCGGGAAGACGAGGAGGGCGGGTCGAGCGGATTGGGGAGGGGCACCCACTGGCCCAAGACCTCGTCTTGCGTCAGCGGGCCCGCCTGCCATCCGTGGAAACACATCACCACGTACTGCGCCTGTGTGGATCACGACACCACACGCGACACGCGTGAGTTGTGTGTGTGTGTGCGTGCGTGCGTGTGCGTGTGTGGTGTGTGTGTCATACCTGGCCCTCGCTGTTGTAGAAGAGTTGGGATTGGTCGCGCATGCGGAGGGTGACGCCGTCGCTCCGTCGGAGCAGCAGTTGGAAGCTGATGATCTCGCTCACCGCCATCGGCCGCCTATTACCGCACACACACACACACACACGCACACACACACACACACACACACACACACACACACACACACACGACAGCGCAAAGGGTGAGCCCATGCCTCGGCAGCCGGCGAAAGGAGATGGCGGCGTGTGTACTGGTTGTATAGGACGCTGCCGTAACACTGCACGTTGGCCGGGAGGGAGAACAGTTTCGTATAGTACGCCCCGATGAGCTCGTCCTGCAATTAAGTATTTAATCGTGAGCTGTCGTGTCGTGTCGTTGGTCGTGTCGTGTCGTTGGTCGTGTCGTGTCGTTGGTCGTGTCGTGTCGTGGGGGTACCATTTGGTATTGGCACAGTTCAGCGAAGGCGGGGTTGGCGTAGGCCAGCACCGTCGGCAGCTCCCACGTGTATCGCTGCTCCATCACGCACACCGGATACATGCTGCACGCGCACTCATCAGATCACAATCCCATCGTGTGTGTGTCGTGTGCCGTGAGTGCGTGTGTCGTGCGCCGTGAGTGCGTGTGTCGTGTGCCGTGAGTGCGTGTGTCGTGCGTGTGGCGTGTCGAACCCTACCTGAAGCTGCTGACGGCGAATCGGGAGGGGAGGTCGTAGTGGCACAGCCAGGGCAGGTTCTGCCGGGCCTCCATGGCCAGCGCTGGCGACACGCCGGCCTCGAGCCGCAGGTGGTGCTGGTGCGCGAACAGCGGCGACGAGCCCGGCGCCACCGACGGCGACGACGACGTCAGGAGCTCCGCCAATGGCGAGTTGGCGATGACGTGGCCGTTGCGGTGGTCAATGGGGTCATTCGAGCCGCCTCCGCCGCCGCCGCCCAGGTGCACCACGTCCTCGAGCTTGGCCACCTTGGAGACCAGTTCGGCGTTGGACCGCTCAAGCCGCGCCATGTTGGCCTGCATCGTCTCGACGAGCCGGGTCAGCCGGTCCACCTTGTCCTCCAGCGCCTGCGTCGCCTCGCCCGGTCGATCCTGCTGCTGCTGCGTCTGTGGCTGCGTCTGTGGCTGCGGCTGCGGCTGCGGTTGCTGTTGGTGTTGGTGCTGAAGCTGGTGGGCGTAGAGCTCGTGGTAGAAGGCGGCCATGGTGGTGGCTGGTCGGGGCTGCTGGCGGCCATGGTGGTCGCCATCGGCGCCAGTCATTATTGGGTTCATCCACGCCGCTGGGCCGGCGTCTGGTGGTGGCGGCTGCTGCTGGTGTGGCTGCGGCTGTGGTGGCGGCCCCGCCTGGGGCGTGATCTGGTGGTGGAGGTGCCGCGGGGCGTTGGGGTAGGAGGTCTCCTTGGCCTGGCGCTTGCTGCCGTTGGCCGTCTGGTGCGTGCTACTACTGGTCTTGCCGCCCGCGGCGGCGGCGCCCCGCACGCGCTTGCGCGGAGGTGCATCGCTGCACAGGTGGGGCTTGCCCAGCCGCGTACACCTCGCGCACGGTCGGCCCCTAATGAACACCATTATTTATTCACACATTATTTAAAAATATCTCAAAAAATAAATAATAATAAGTATATACTGGATATATTGGTATTTATATCGTGAAAATATTAAATAGTAAAAATGGATGGATATCAAAGAAAAAAGGTGGTGCAATCGTACAGGTCGCAGGCAGTGTGTGCGTCCCGGCACGCCGTACAGGCACTTGGCCGGGACGACGTGGGTGCGTGCTTGGGCTGGTGCTGCAGGTGATATACCAAGTCCATCGCCTGCCAAAAAAAAAGAATAATTTAGATTGATTTAATTGAAGTTGAAATCAGCACTGCGATTTAAATAAATAGCCATTTATTATTATATTATTATATTTAGCATTACGCGTACCTTCGCCGTCCGGTCTCTGCGTCGTGTCTGTTCTGTTCGCGTAGCGGCCAACGGTTGTCTGTCGTCTGGGCCGGATGCTGCCAGGCAACCTCCGGGAAAACAAAAATCAAACTTAAATCGCATTTTCTGTTTTTCCAGATCATCCCCTCATCAGCACCGACCTGGCCGGGAGCGTTCCGCGGTGCCGACCGGTGCCGGTGGTGCGCTCATCGCCGGAGTCATCGATGATGTGGTGGTCCTTGTCGAAGCGGGATTGACGCGACTTGCTGGCAAGGCCGATGTTTGAACAGCAACAGTTGCTGGAGGGCGCAGGGGCAGCCAAGTGTCGAAGGCCTCGCCGGGCATCAGGCCGTCCTCCTTCCACCCCAACACGCAGATCACGTTGTACTGGCCCTGCGCGTGGGGTCGAGTCCACCCCATCGACGACCAATCAGCTGACGTTGGACATTGGCAATATTGTGGTCACAGTGTTAGAGGCAAGGCACGTACATTGCCGTTGCGGTCGTAGAAGACCTGCGACTGGTCGTCGAGTCGGACGGTGCGGCCATTCTTCCGCCGAAGCAGTTGGCTGAAGCTGAACACATCGCTCGCGGTCATTGGTCGCCTGAACCACATGCACCGCACACAACA
Source organism: Acanthamoeba castellanii str. Neff (assembly GCF_000313135.1). Classification (NCBI taxonomy): domain Eukaryota; phylum Discosea; order Longamoebia; family Acanthamoebidae; genus Acanthamoeba; species Acanthamoeba castellanii. The sequence goes on from NW_004457584.1 coordinate 38,879, forward strand.
CACGCGACACACCGCACACACGCATGACACACAGTCCATTCAGTGACAGGGTAGAAAGAGGGGAGGGGAGGACTGTGAACTTTCGTACTGGTTGTAGAGGATGGCTGATAGATCGAGGTAGCTCCTGCGAAAGGAGAAGATCTGGGTGTGCGGGCTGCCGATGAGCTCGCCCTGAAGCGAGCGCGTGCGCACACGTACACAGACATCGTGTCCAAGCTTGATGATGGGGACCACCTCATTAAAAAGCATGTCATGTGCTTGTCGGTACCCAGGCGTAGCCGCTCAGCGCCAGAAACGCGGCGTTGGCGTAGGACACACAGGCCGGCACGTCCAGGCTCGACATCGTTTCCATCACGCATATCGGATGGCTAACATGTCAACGCGACACACAGCGCCAGGTCATCACAACCATTCCACACATTCTTGGAAGAGAGGCAAGGCCGCACACCTGAAGTCGACGATGGAGAAGCGGGTGGGGATATCGTAGTGGAGGAGCCAGGGCAACTGCCGGCGGGCCTCCATCGCGAGGACGGGCGACACCCCAGAGTGGAGCACCGAGAGCTCGAACGCGAAGGAAGGTCGTCGCTCGACTATAAACGGATGTGATGAGGATGACGATGGCGAGGAGGTTGATGGCGATGTTGATGAAGAAGACGACGACAAAGGAGGCGAAGAAGAAGACGACGATGGCGATGATGATGACGTGGCAGGCCAAAGCGTGGCCGTGAACGCCGCAGCGCTCGCTGTGCCGCTGGGCTGGGGCGCAGACCGGCGGTCGCTGCTGCTGGACTTGGCACCCACCTCGCGCCGCTTGAGCTTCGCCCGGAGCCGGGCGTTGGCCTGGTGCAGCTCTCGCAGGTCGTTGCCCATCGTGTGCACCAGGCGGGTCAGCACCTCCAGCCGGTTCTCCAGCGACGTGATCCGCTGCTCCTGCAGCTCTTGCTGCTGTTGGCGGTGGTCGTAGCTGTAGTGAACGGCCCTGTCGCCCACCTGCCCTGCGTGCTGCGCGTGGTGCTGCGCAGTGGCGGTGGCGGTGGTGGTCGTGGTGGCCTCGTCATGAAGCGGATGATGGTCGTGGCTGGCGGTGGCTGAAAAGTCGAAGCCGAGCAGATCCTCGAGCTGGAGATGTGGCTGCGATGGCTGCTGCGGCTGGTCCGAGTGACCACAATGCGGCAGGCAATGGTTGTCGTGGTGGTCTGTGACTGACGGATGACCGTTCCGGTTGGCTGCTGCGCGGCCGCGTTTGCGGTGCTGTTGATCGCTACAGTGGTCTCCCAGCCGCCGACAACGCCGACACGGTCTCTCCCTGTTCCAGAACAGAAAAAAGAAAACAAAAAAAGGATAGATCACACAAGTGCGTTGGCTAAATGTTAGCAAACACATAAAATCCACCAATAATAATGAAAAAAATTATATTATTGAGATTGATGGCAGGCAAAAGAGTAATAGCGTACGCACTTGTCACAGGCGGCGTGGGCGACACGGCACTGTTCGCATGTCTTGCCGCTGCGGTCGCGCTTGGCTCCACCGCCCCTCACCTCCATCCGTGGTATGGCCTACGTCAATATCAAAGAAGAAAAGAAACAACATCGACCCATGTTAGGTGGATGTACTGTTTTAGTTATCCATTGTAACGTCTTAATTCCGTCTTGTTGGTTTTATCCTGATTTCTGATAGGGTTTTACGGCGTGGCGAAATTTCGCATTACCGCCCAAGAAAGCACCCAAACACCCTCCCGGCCATTGTCTAACAAGAACGTAAAAACTCAGCAGAGCAAAGCAAACCACACAGCCAGCGAACACCACACCTTCATGGAATGACCAATTACGAGCCGAGCCTGTCTTACTCGTCATCGGCCTCGCCTTGGTGTTCGGGGGCGAAGCAGCCAAGCTATTGATGGCGCGCAGTCCGTTTTCCGCTGAACTTTGGCCGAAAGGAACCTCAACGACTTGACTCGTTCGGGCGTCAGTACAAGACCCACACCAGAAACAGCAGCAGCCAACAACAACCACCCAACACCAACGCACAACACTTTGCGTCTTATTACACTTCACATCTAACACTACACTACAAACCACAATGTCGCGCCTGGAAAAGAAAGCTGAGGAGCCGATCCAGCCGATCGAGAAGGAGCTGATGCTGGACAACCCGGACCAGGTGGAGAAGTGGGGACCCTCGCAGGAGGGCCGGGCCGAGTACAAGCCCTCGCTCAACGAGATCGAGAAGGAGCTGCTCGCGGAGGCCCGGCTCAATCCTGCCAAGCAGGTGCGCGCCATGGAACGCGCGGCCGACCCCGACCGCCGTGAGAAGCTCAAGGAGGAGGGTCGGCTCGGCCTGCAGAGTGACAAGAAGTACCTCGCCGTACGTTATTCCCTTGACAAAGTTGCAATGGAACGGTTATATGTTTGATATATTGAACAACATATCATATATATTTAACATGCAGGAGGTTAAGAAGGCTGGGATCGATGTAGAGAAGGAGTTTGAGACGAGCGGCCAGGTCCACATCCCGGTCGAAGGCCAGACCTACGAGGTCAAGCCCCGGCAGAGGCACAACCCTCCGCTCTGAGCAAAGCACCAATCACGTGCTTGCGCCTTTCGCCACAATAAAAAGGACCAATCACAATTCCACTTAGAAATGTTCTCCATTAAATAATAGACACGTCTTTAGTCCCAGCTCAGGGTGAGGTGATGATCTCGAGGACCTCGCGCAGGACCTGCTTGTTCCACACGCTGGTCCCATGGAAGAGGCCCTTGATCGGGTAGCTGTGGATGGGCTGGGCCTGCTTGCCGCGCCAACGCTCCAGCATGCGCAGGCCCGCCTCGGGCACCACGCCGTCGCCATTGCCGTAGGTGGTCTGCGGAACCGTGTCGAAGGCCACTGTAGCGAACGTCGTCCGCATCGGCGTCGTCACGTTGGTCCCGAAGAACGCGTGCGACGCCACGCCTGGCACTTCAAAATGGAGCCAGTCTAGAAACCCAACCAGTCAGTGCGTGTGCGTGCTTCGGTGGTGCGTGTGCGGTGTCATACTCTGGGATTGGAGCAGGCGGAAGATGAGGGAGGCGTTGTGGCCGGTGGAATCAGCCAGCAGCTGGGCAAAGTCGGCCGATGTGTAGTTCCTGGGCGGGTCGCTAACCGTCACCCACACATAGTCCTCGCCGTAGAGCTGCATTCGGTTGAGTTGAGGAGTATCTCAATAGTTTCTCATCTATTTACATATACATTTATATATATATATATGATAAATAAGTATATAATTCATAGTATACCTCGGCCAGCGGGAGCATCCACACGCTCGACGGCCAGGTCTGCACTAGCGCTCTCATCGCGACCGGGTCCGAGACCCTTGGCGGACCACCAGCCTGTCGGCGGACACACATCAGAGATTCCCTCGTCACGGCACACAAAGGCGCAAAAATGAAATATGGCAGTACGGACCACTGGTGGAGATGAGTACGGAGGCGGCCGAAGGGCTCCCGCCGAAGGCCCCGTCGAGCGAGATGAACGAGTGGAGGAACTTGTCCTTCCACCCCTGCGTCTGCTGGTTCAAGAAGCCCAGGAAGTAGGGGCCGCCCATCGACAGCGACACCGCCGCAACTGAACGGAACAGGACCCAGGTTAGACGAACTGGTGAGCCGCCTTCTCTAGGGCGCACAGACGGTTGGTGTACCGGGTGTGTTGTTGTTGAGGGCGTAGGTCTCTTCGATGAGGCGGCGCAGACGAGGCCAGTCCTCCGCCGCCCAGGTCTCGGGTCCGAAACGCCAGTCGTACGGAGCCGCACGCAGACTGTTTCCTGCGAACACCACTCTCAAGCGACTGCCTTCTTGGTTGTGTGTCTTGTGTGTGTCTTGTGTGTGTCTTGTGTGTCTTGTGTGTGTCTTGTGTGTCTTGTGTGTGTCTTGTGTGTGTCTTGTGTGTCTTGTGTGGGTCGTGTGCGTCGTGTGCGTTGGGTGTCAGGGGATGAGCGAGCGCACTCACCGACTTCCCAGCCGAGGGCCTCGAACAGGTACACGGTTTCGTTCCACATGGGTATCTCGTGCCAGTCATCCAGATACGTCACGCCATCCACTCCGCCATAGTCGATGTAGCGAATGTTCACTCCTGGCGCGCCGCGCGGTGTGAGTCGTCGCTGCAGCGAATCAGCCGATTACGGATTGGGCGATCCGATCTATCCATGGATTCAACGAACCTGGCGTGCTGAACGAGCGTCCGGTGCGCGGGTCGAGGTGGAGGGCCATCTGCTCGTACCAGCAGTTGATGAACGGGGTGACCAGGTCCTCGAAGTTGAACCAGATCGTGAACCACTCCCGCCACTCGGTCCAGCAATACCAGTGCCTGGCGAACAACCTATTGAGTCCTGCAGTCCGCACAACCACACGCGCGCTTGCTTCGGAGGCGTACGATGACCGATAGCCGTCGAGCTGCGCCTGGAGCCTGCTCCCTATCATCGACGCGATCAGCACCACCGGCCTGACCCCACTTCCCGGCTGCCCTCCACTCTGCCTTTTGCCCTTCGCCTGCCTCAATAATAGAGATATTATTTTTGTTTGTCGTATTCATTTTTCATTATCATAATTTTAATATTGTAGAAAGAAAGGTGTACGGCGACGAAGGCCTGGGCGAGGGCGTCGAGTGCGTGGGCGGGCGTGGTGGGTCGCGGTTGGGGTGCGAAGGGGGACAGCCGCCCGACCACCTCACTCCAATCGGTCGGTCGAGCCACAGCGCGCAAGGAAGAGCAGCACAACAGAAGGCACACCACCGCCAACACGACGAGCCAAGCACGAGACGCGCCGTCCATCACCATCGCTGTGCTGCTCGCTGAGCGTTGAGGTTAGGTTGGGTGTTGGTGCAATCGGGCACTTGTCGTGCCCCGGTGCAAGGTCATTCCCTAGCCTTCCTCCTCTGTTGTTCGTTGAAGTAGTCGACAACAATCAGTAAAAAAAATAAGATGAAAGAGGAGAGCCAAACAAGGCCTGCACGACCAGCACTACTGGATGGCGACTCGCTGCTGTCGCCGGCGGTGCCACCAGCGGGCGATCTTGTGGTAGAAGAGGACGACCAGCGGCCACACCATGCACCCGAACACCACCACCAGCATCACCACGTTGAGCACCAGCACCAGCGACACCAGCAGCAACGCGTACCTGCATACCCATCACACCTTAGCGTCGTGTGCGTGTGGCGGTGGTGCGTGTGCGTGTGCGTGTGGCGGTGGTGCGTGTGCGTGTGCGTGTGGCGGTGGTGCGTGTGGCGGTGGTGCGTGTGCGTGTGCGTGTGCGTGTGCGTGTGCGTGTGCGTCGTATGCGGTGTGTGTTGTATGTGCGCACCCGTCGGCAATGACGAGAACGTCGCTGGCGGCCGACCAGGACACGGCGAGCTTCTCCTGGGCCACGGAGTGGAGCTGGCTGTAGGCCCGCCATAGCGTCTGCGTGACGAACGTGAACAGCACGGTCCCGATGGCCAGCTCCTCGAGCCGGTTGTCGCGCTCGACCGCGAACGGCCGCACCAGGTGCTGCACGACCAGCGCGACCCACAGCACGAGAATGATCGCGGCCGCGCGGAACGGCGTCGACTGGGGCGTGACCGAGATCAGGATGGCCAGCAGCAGCCGACGGGTGAGCATGGCCAGCTCGAACCAGTACATCGAGGGGCGGTAGCAGTAGTAGAGGTTGCCCAGCCAGTACTTGACCCGGCGCTCGTGCGAGTGGCGGCGGAAGGCCAGCAGCAGCGCGGCAAAGAGCAGCGGAATGCCGGCCACGTAGACCGCCGACGACGCGATGCCCATCTTTGCCAGCGTGCTCCACTGCGTGTCCCTACACACGTGTGCGTGCGTGTGCGTGTGCGGCGTGTGTCATCATTAGGCACGACACGACACGCACGGCACACAAGACACACGACACACGAGGGGTGCGTACGAGGAGCAGCGGAGCCAGGGGAGCATGCTGAGGTACTTGTCGCCGGTCACGGGCTCGGCCACGCAGTTGAAGACGGCCAGGGTGCGGTTGGCCAGCTCGAAGTAGAGGAAGTAGAGCAGGTACATCCACGCGTAGATGCCCCAGTGCCACGGCCGCGGCTGCCACTCGTCGTCAGCGGCGGCCGCGGCCTCGAGCTGGCGCGACCCGGGCTGGGCCTGCAGCAGCGGCTGGCGCTCGGCTTTGGAGGCCGACGATGAAAGGAGGAGCGGCAGGGACTCGTCGTGGGGCGGCGCGGCGGGGGCGTCGCTGGGCTTGCGCACGTCGGAGGCCTCGGGCGTGAGCTCGTGGCCGACCAGCTCGGATGCCACGTCAGCAGCACGATTAATCGCTGGTGATGGCACTGCGCTTGAGGTGGCTGATGACGTGTCCCCGCTTCTGCGCCGCAGCCAGGCAATGCCTGCGCGCAGCAGGACCAGCGCGGCGATGAGCCCCGTGAGCGCCGGCAGCACCAGCAGGTAGGCCAGCAGGTTCAGCACCGGGTCGTTCATGAAGTGGAACACGCACTCGACGCCGGTGCCGGATGTGCTGAGGTTGCTGATGTTGAGCCAGCGCATGCCGTTGGCCATGGCCCACTCGGGCCACAGGCCGTTGAGCGAGGCCGTGGTCTGGACGAAGACCAGCAGAATCTTGAGCGTGCCCGAGTCGAGAATGATGGCGCCCACGCGGCGTATCTTGACGTAGAAGCGGTTGCGGAAGACGAAGAGGTAGGCCAGGAAGAGGGCCAGGGCGATGACGGCCACGCCCAGGATGGTGGCCACGACGACGGTGAGCGTGAGGTCGCACCGGAGGCAGCGGCCGCGACTCGAAAAGTAGCACACGTCCGAGCTGCCCGCCATCGGACACATGCAACGCGAACACAAGCGACCTAGACGCGCGTGTGTCGTTTGTGTCGTGTGTGTTGTGTGCGGTCGTGTGTCGTGTGTGTCGTGTGTCGTGTGCGGTCATGAGAAAACGAAGATGGAACGGGAGCTAGTGTAGCGTGCGTGTGTCGTGCCTTCGGATCCGGGGCTGCAGAGGGCGCACGACACGTCGCTGCCATAGGTCAGCGAACAGTTGTTGTAGGGGTTGCACCCGCTCGTGCTCCCATCCGTGCCGTAGTCCCCGCACGGCAGCGCCAGCACCAACAAAGCTTCAAAAAGAAACCGATTAGTCTCGTGATACGTGTCTTTTTAACTCCGACCACTCATGTGTGCGTGTGCGGTGTGTGCGGTGGCGCGTGTGCGGTGTGTGCGGCGTAGCGTACATCCGTTGAAGACGGGGTAGAAGCCGCGCTTCCAGGTCACGGTAGTTCCACCTTGGCTGCAGTTGCCGTGCGGTGGGCACATCTGGCACTCGTCCGGCGGCAGGCCGTAGTAGCCGCGCGCGCACGTGCACACAGAGTACCCCAGGAACTCGGGAGACGCCGACAACTGCTTCAATGTGAGTGCGCTGTCCAGCATTATTTATGTGCGTGCGTGCGGTCGTGTGTGCGATGTGTGCAATCGCGCGTGTGCGTGCGTGCGGTCGTGTGTGCGTGTGTGTCACCTGAAAATAGTAGGGCGGAACGGTTTCGACAGTGGGGCAGTAGAAGATGCGTCCGTCGTCGACGTCCATGTTGGAGTAATCGGCGCCCCACCAGATGATGGACGACAAGTTGGAGTTCGACTCAAGGTGCATCTTTACGTTCCCTAGATTTTGCCAAAATGAGTATCCAAGGCACGACACGACACACACCGCACACGCACCACCGCACACACATAGACATACCTTTGATGGAGAGGTACACGAGTGCATTGTTGTAACGGACCAAATCCGCGCCGATGGTGCCCTCCATGAGCACGTTGTTGCTGAAGTCCATCATCACAATGCTCGAGTACTGTGGTGTTTTTTTGTGCATGTGTGCGTGTGCGTGTGCGTGTGCGTGTGCGTGTGCGTGTGCGTGTGCGTGTGCGTGTGCGTGTGCGTGTGCGTGTGCGTGTGCGTGTGCGTGTGCGTGTGCGTGTGCGTGTGCGTGTGCGTTTGTGTCAGTCTGACAGCAGAAGAGGTTGTGGGTGGTTGACGCGGAGGGTACCCCGGAGAAGGGCGGGATGGTGCCCGACAGGTGGTTGTTGTCGAGCAGAACGATTTGGAGGCCTTCGCCCTGGGTCAGCGCCTGGGGGATTGGACCCTCCAAGCGGTTGTAGGACAGCACGAGCCGGCTCAGTATCGGGATCTTGCACAGAGACTCGGGTATCATGCCTGGCCACGCACTGCATTAGATCGCAACATGCAACTTACGCAACACATGTAACACACGCAACACACGCAACACACATACCGGTGAATTTGTTCTCGGCAAAGGAAAGCCAAAGAGTGCGCGCGGCATTGGATACATTCCAGCGCTGGGGTAGTGGACCCGACAGCTCGTTCAGCGAAACATCCTGCACCCCACACAACGATCATTCAATTCGTTTGTCTCACGACGCACACGACACACACGACCAACGACACGACACGCACGACACGCACGACACGCACGATACGATAGGCATGAAACAGGTGTCATCCGCGTACCACGTATCTGATGTGTGAAGGGTCGAACAGCTCCGGCATTCCCCCGGAGAAGGAATTGTCGCTGAGCACGAGCGTGACGAGCGCACTCGCGCACTTGAGCGATTCGGGGATCGGTCCGTACAGGCTGTTGCTCGCCAGGCTCAGGTAGGACAGCGCCGACAGGTAGCCTGGGTGGCCAAGAGGTGGTTAAGGTGTCGGTGGTCCCAAGAGGTTAAGGTGGCGGGTGACGGCATACCGTAGTCTTCGGGCAAAGCGCCAATGAGCCAATTGGAAGACAGATCGAGGGTGGTGAGGTTGGGCATGTCGGTGACGGACCCGAACGGCGGCAGTGGCCCGCCGATCGCGTTGTCCGGCACGACCAGCGCGGTAAGGCCGCAGAAGCGCGCGAGTGACGCCGGCAGCGCACCGGTGAGGTTGTTGGCCGGCAGGTTGATACTGATAAAGGCGATGTTGCCGTTGGAAATGCGGCAACCGATCCCGAACCAGTTACAGAAGTAGCCTGTGTTGCGTGTTGCGTGTTGCGTGTTGCGTGTTGCGTGAGTGCGCATTTACGTGCGTGTTGCATGCATTGTGCAATCTCATGGGTGTTGAGGTGTCGTACTGTCCGAGCCCCAGCACGTGGCGTCATCTGTTCGGTGGCACCGTTTGAGCCAAGTGGTGGGTCCTCCCGTCGCGTTGTAGAAATCCATCAGCAGCTCCCGGTTCTCCGTATCTGCTCACCACCCCACCACGCAACGTGCACTCACACTCAGCCGGCGAAAGAAAAAAATGAAGACAAAGAGCGAACGAGGGGGGGGGCGAAAGAGAAGAAAGAAAGCGAAAGCGATGAACTTGCTCGCACCGTTGAGTGGAGCGCAGGGCGCGAGGACCTTGTCGCAGCCCTCCTTCAGGCGAGCAGTCGACTGAGCGTTGGGCGGGGAGGAGTCGAAAGGGGGCGGGGTGGGGCGGAGTCGCGCAGGGGAGCCTCGCCGGCCAGACTTCAGCAACCCGACGGCCACCTCGGCGGCGTCATGGTTGAGCGGGACGACGTGCCGGCGCAGTGACGACCCCGCCGCTCCCGTCCTCGAGTAATATGAAGATGACGACGAAGAAAAAGAGGAAGAGGAAGAAAAATCAAAAGAATAATCTGCGTGTTCGGTTTGGGCTGCTGTTGAGAAGATGAGAAGAATGAGGAGAAGGAGGAGAGGCACCACCACCGCAGTGGTCGGGGAAGGACCTACCCCGCCGCAGAACCACCACCTCGACTTCATGTGCTTTTTATTTCTTATTTGAAATAAATGGCCAACAAGTGGACTCCGGAAGCAGTCGGGCGCGAACGCCCATTGGCCGTGGTTTGCAGAGAGGGAGGTGCGGCACCACCACCACCAAGGGCCTTGCCGGTTCCGGTGCAGATCGAGACACACACAAGTTAGATGGCTTAATTAATGTTGTGATCGAGCCACTGGTGGCCTTTGGGCCTTCCCTCGAACTCCTGTGGGCTCCCACCTTTCCGGGTGGCGGCGAGGGCGACTGCCGTTTTTCGTCAATCGTTTCTCCGCTGCACATCAACTTCCCCTTCTTCTTGTTTTGCTGGCCAAGATCTCTCTTTTTCTATTGTCACCCCTTCACCTTCCTGCCGTAGACGCCACCACACCTGCACCACATCTTAGAGCTAGACCTAGAGGTTTTCTCCTTCTTGATCTAGTGGAGGCCGTCTTGCATCTTCAAACGTCTTTCACCGAATCGATTGCTGGCACCCTCACAGAAGAAGAAGAAAAGAGATAGAGAACATGATGGCCACAGGTGGCCACCTACCCTCCCAGCCAACATGGCAGCAGCTGGCTGCCCTCCAGCCGCTGAGCATTGCGCCCACCAACCCTTCCTCTTCTTCCACATCTTCTTCTACTCCAACCACCTCATCTTCTTCTTCTACTTCTTACACCGCACCAACAACCGCACTACCCAGCAGCAGACGTAGTGGTCTTCTCTTCCTCTGGCCTCTACGTTGTGTTTGCAAATACGTAGAGCTTCCCCCTTCTTCTTCGTGAAGGGGCACTTGTGGAGTTTTGGTCGGGTCGGCTGACGTGGCATCGGCTTCATCTGATGGTTTGCGTTGAGGTGTAGAGGAGAGGTCATCTTCAACGCGCAGCCGCAGAAGGCCAGGGTGGCGATCAGTTGCTCCAACCAGAGGTCGAGGGTCTACTGCCTCGTCCTCTACGTGGCTCAAGGCCCCACTCTCATCACCCGCATCGCCCCACAGCTCTACCTGACGGTACGCCGTCGTGCTTCTTTGTTGTTCTGCGCATGCTTGCTCACCTACCGCTGGCCAGGTGATTGAAGAGGGCTGGGTGCTGGTGAAGGACCCCTTGCGCCACCCATACACCCTGCAGTTTGGGTACACACACGATCGCACGACACGACACGACCAACGACACGACACGACACAGCACTGCGTAACAAAATGATCAGCTGAGTTGGTAAGTCAATCGGCTGTGGTGCGCCAACACAGAACGCAGAAGGAGGCGGAGGAGTTCTGCAAGCACGTTCTGGTCGCCAAGATGGCGTCCAAGGCTCCCCACGAACCCAAGACCGTGCAGAGCATCGACCTCAAGCCCGGCCAGCCCGCGATGGTATGAACGCGCGTGCGGTGGTGTGCGTTCGTGCGTGTGCGGCGGTGTGTGCGGTGGCTGACCTGATATTTGTCGCAGGTGGCGGAGCATCAGGATCAGGCCACGGTCCTCCTGACGTGCTGGCTGGTGGACTCGCACCACCACCACACGATTGCCGCGACGCCGCACTGGACCTCGGTCGGCGCGCAGCCCGCCAGTGGCCGGTCGGCGGCCAGGGGCATCAGCGACGACCACGACGAGCCCCTGGGCGTGGTCACGATCAACGTCAAGAAGCTGCGGCTCGGCGAGTCGGCGCTCGGGATGCGCGATGGCCTGCTTGGCATGCGGCTGAAGGGGACGCGGCTGCTGGTCCTCGAAACCTCCGCAAGTGAACCCGGCAGCTCCACGTCCCTCAAATCCGTGCTCGGCCTGCCGTCCGGGCGCATCTGCGTTTTCAAGGTAAGTGTGCGTGCGGCGGTGCGTGTGTGCGTGTGGGTGTGCGTGTGCGTGTGCGGTTTGACCTGAATCGCGGAATTGTAGGTCGAGTTGATCAAGTTGAAGAAGTCGGCCGCGCGCGGTAGTGGCAATGGAAAGAAGAAGGAAAAGGAAAAGGAGAAGGAGCAGCACCCGCGCGACAAGGCTCGGCCGTCGAAAAACGATGACAGGCAGATGGGCGAGCTCAAGGCCGAGGTACGCGGGCTCGAGGCCAAGCTGCGGATCGCGCAGGACACCGTGGACAAGATGATGGGTCGCAAGCTGGAGCGGTCGAGCGTGGAGGAGCTGGCCTCGCTGGAGGAGATCCTACTCACAAGCTACCGGCTGGTCATTGCCCAGAAGGTGAGGCTCGAGCTGAAGGAAGAAGAAAAGAAGAAGCAGCAGAACAAGCTCGGGACGCAGGTACCGTCAACTACACACACTTCTCAAGCGTAGTAGCGATGTCGATGTGAGACAACACAGGTTCTCATCATGTGCGGGGCATGCGTGCCGTGTGTTGCGTGTGCTGCAACCGATAGGAGTGCGTACTGTGCTTGGACAAGGCGAGGAATGCGGTGCTGGTGCCGTGCGGCCATGCGTGCTGCTGCCTTGGGTGCGCCAAGAAGTTGACCAGCTGCCCGCTGTGCAGGAAGGAGATCACCGACAAACTCGCCATCTACCTGTAGACCACCAGCATGACCATGAATCAAGCATCGACGCCGACGACCCACTGGCGTCACCATTGAAAAGAGAGAGGTGTGTATTAACCGTGGAAACGATGGAGCTCAACATATGTACATAACGAAGCAAAGAGGCAAGAAAGACAGAATAAAAGCGGACTTACGCAACAGCGCTCAGCTGTTGGAGGAGGAGAAGCAGGGAATCATCTCGCTGATTTGGTCGTTGCACACTGCGGCCATCTCATTGAAGTCCTGCACCGCATGAGGGTCAGCTGAGATGAACGTTGTAGTGATGAGTGCTGATCGGTCGGCGGTATACCTGATAGATGCTGTCGAGGTGGTCGTCGGGCATGTCGAGGCCGAGGTTCTTGTTCATGTCCAGCAGTCGCTGCCTCGTGTCGAGCAGAGTTTTCTTGCTCATCTCGATGAGGTTCTGTTACACGCACGAGACATGGCGGCCGACGGTGAGCAGACTAAAGCTGCACAAGGCGGCACAGGCGAGAGTACCCGCTTCTCCGTGCACAGGGTGAGGCAGTCTTCCTTGAGCCGAGGAAGGTCTTCCTGAATGCGCTCCAGCCTCTGCATGAGCTTCATTGGATTAAGCTGCACACAAGAAGAAAAGGAAGAGTGAGAGGTTGAAGGTGCTGCGAATGGTCTCTGGGGAGTCGAGACGCACGTTGGGCTCGCCGGAGGCCTCAAACTTTTGAGCGTACTCGGTGCGCAAGAAGTGCAGCACTGGAGTTGAAGTGACGAACGCTTCAGTCAGGTAATGAAGTAGCAAATTGACATTTTGTGTAGTACGTACCATAGTTGAGATCCGTGGCGGCTTTTTCCAGCTGAACGCCAAAGACAAACGTGGGTGAGCAACGTTCACCAAGAAATCATGGCCCCAACAGGGAAGTACCTGCGATTGCGGATCCATTGCGCTCATCTTGCGTTGTGAAGCACTTTTGGCGGGAAAGAAACAGATGTGGTTGTCTCGTAAGTTTCTCTTTGTTTTCTTTGTTGAGAAATTGCAGAAGCTCTCTGCGCATTTTCTCATCCCCCATCTTCAACGCAGCTCCATTTCGCTGACGCAACCGACCTCTCCTCATACATCGTCTGCCGCCTCTTCTTCGCTTCCGTTTTCGTTCTACCTGTTGTAAATCATCATCACCCCTCCTCCACATCCAAAATTTAACTTTAATCGCTATCGATAATGAGTGGAAAGATTTTCACACCAGTCAATCAAGTGCGATTCACGAACGTCGCGGTAGTTCGACTTCAGAGGAGCGGCAAACGTTTCGAGATCGCCTGCTACAAGAACAAGGTCATCGAATGGAGAAAAAAGATCACGACCGATCTCGATGAGGTCCTGCAAACGCCCACCATCTTCACCAACGTGGGCAAGGGCGTCATCGCCAAGAAGGCCGAATTGTCCAAGGCCTTCAACACGACCGATCAGGAGAAGATCATCCAGATGATTCTCGATAAGGGCGAGATCCAGGTATCGACCGAGGAGCGCAAGCTGCAGCTCGACAATTCGTTCAAGGACATCGCGCAAATCGTCGTCGAGAAGTGCATCAATCCCGAGACGGGACGGCCGCTCACGGTGGGCATGGTCGAAAAGGCGATGAAGGACATACACTACTCGGTCAAGGCTGGGAAGAGTCCCAAGCAGCAAGCGCTCGACGTGATCCGTCTGCTGCGCGAGAAGTCCGATTTCCCCATCGCCCGCGCGCCCATGCGAATGAAGATGATCCTGCCCGAGGGCGACCTGGACAAGGTCAAGACCGAGCTCAAGGACGAGATCCAGAAGATCGAGCGCGAGGACAAGAACGGTGAGAGGCGGGAGGTCGTCATCCTCATCGATCCCAGCAACTTTCGGTTCGTCGAGGAGACCATCAAGAAGCAGACCAACGAGGCCGGCGCCGTCGAAGTCCTCACCCTCATCGTGCACTCCGAAGGCGAGTCCAACATCGAGTAGTGTACAAAACGCAAATAAATAGCCACACCTGCTCTCTCCTCCATTCACTCCTCTTCTTTTGCGCTGCCCCCGTGCTCCTTGGTTTAGGCCAAGAGCGCGTGTTGCGTGTCACGTCCCGATGCGTGTCGTGCGGTGTCGACACCAAAGTGTCAATGTTTGTTGCGTCGCTGCTGGCGTGCGCGCTGGCATGGCACGGCCTCCACGCCCCTTCATAAAGGGCTCCTCCATTCCTCGTTCTCATCATCAACTTCATCAACAAGCAACCAGCACCACTACTACTACAAACAAACCGAGATGGGCAACAAGCAGATGCAGGGTACCAGCGACAAGGGCAAGAAGAACGATCGCTACGCGGGCGAGATGAAGCACAACCAGGCGCACGGCCGGGGCAAGCTCGTCTACAGCGCCAAGGACAAGGAGGGCCGGGCCACGTACGAGGGCCACTTCGTCGCGGGCCACAAGCAGGGCGAGGGCATCATGACGTGGACCGACGGGCGCGTCTACATGGGCGGCTGGGTGGCCGACGACATCGAGGGCAAGGGCACCATGCTCTACGACGCCGACCGGTCGGCGCGGGCCTACGTGGGCGAGTGGGTGGCGGGCCAGCGCGACGGGATGGGGCGGATGACGTACGCGGCCGACGACGAGCACGGGCGGGTGAGCTACTTCGGCCCGTGGGCGGCCGACAAGCAGGAGGGCAACGGCCTCATGGAGTGGCGGAGCGGGGCCAAGTACCTGGGCGAGTGGCGGCGGGGCAAGAGGCACGGTCACGGCGTGTTCATGTTCCCCTCGGGCGACCAGCTCGTAAGCAGCCAGTGGTGCGACGGCCGGCCGCAGGGCGTCGTCAAGATGATCTACGCCGACGGCCACCAGTGCGACGGCTTCTGGCTCAACGCCGACACCTGGGAGAACACGCGCACCCTGGTCTTCAAGTCGCTCAGCGCCTGAACTCCGCGCCAGCCTCGAAGCTGCTTTTTGTGTGTGTGTCGTCAAGAGAGTCTTCAGACGCAAAGTGTAAATAGAAACGGTAAACCTTTTTCCCCCATTCAATCGACTTGCGGCGTCTCAGTGGCGACGATGATGGTGGCCGGCTTCAGAGTGATGATGATCATCATCCGGCCCTGCGTACTCCCGCTCCACAAACCGATTCATCCCTGCGCAGCGGCCAAGAGTGTCAATGTGTGCGCCGTGTTGTGTGTGTGTGTGTGTGTGTGTGTGGTGTGTGTGTGTGTGTCAAGGGCGAATAGACGAATCGGGGGCGTATGTACCCTTGAGGGCCTTGAGCCAGTCGTGAGTCTCCTCCTCGCCTCTATTCACAGTGACGATCGGGTAGGGAGACGCGCTGATCTCCACCGACCCGCCGCGCGCCAGCCTGTAGTGCCGCTGGCTATCCACCCACACGTTGGCCTCGTCTCTGCTGTGTTCCGAAAGCTGTCTCGCACGTCGGTGCATGTCGGTAGCGGTCAGGCATCGAACATTTGTCGGTGGCAAGGAGCGAAAGGGGCGAGTCATCGTGCTACGTACGCGCAACTTGAGTGTTGGGCCCTTGGGTAGGATGATGGGCCGGAACGGGAGGGTCCTCGTCGCTATCGGGGTCAACACAATTGCCTGCATGCAATGCGGTGTGTGTGCGGTGCGCTCGTTAGCGCTCCACTCCACCTGCGGCGAGAGTGGTGTTATTACCTGTAGTGATGGGTGGATGGCCGAGCCGCCGCAGGAATAGGAATAAGCAGTCGATCCCGTCGACGTGGCGGCCAGCATGCCGTCACCCTGCGCAGAAATTGAGGAAACGTGGTGAGGCGTCAAAATACAATAAAAACAAATAAAAATAAACAAATAAATATAAGAAGTGGGGCCGGAGACAGAGAGGCACGCACGGTGGATCGGCCGAGGTGGTGGTTGTCTACGAAGCAGTCGATGGTGGTGAGCCGGACGAAGTTGCCCTGCACCGCCACCTCGTTCATCACCTGGAAGACTGGACGCACGAGGAGAAGGTTCATTGATGAGTCTTTGATTGGTGCAGATGGTGCAGCACCACGACAAAAGCATAGACGAGAGATTGTGGCGAACCTTTGCCGTCGTAGGGTTGATCGCGCGCATTCAGTCGACAGCTGAGTCGCATGCGCGACGTCACGCTAAACCCTCCCTTCATCACGCGCTCAATCGCACCCTCCATCTCGTCTGGTCCTGTTACATGCACGCATTGCGGCCCGTCCACGCCGCGGTTCAATCTTTCATTCACGCACAGGCGTTCATGCATTCACTCATTCATTGCTCACGCCCACCACAGGAGCTTCAGAAGACGTACGGAATGGAGTGAGAAACCCGAGTGTGCCCTTGCAAAAGGCCAGGATCGGCGGGGCCTCCTGCACATGCGGCACAACAGTCATGACGACAGCGAATGTGTTGAGCGTCACAAGTTGAAGAAAGGTTGTCGCACAGTTTGGTGAATGGAATGCAATCAACCACGCAGCGGGGTGAAGTGCGTACGCCGTTGAAGAGTGAGGCCACATGAAGTATGGTGCCGTCTCCGCCGACGGCAATCACCAGGTCCACCACGGTCCCCAGTGCATGGCGATCGTCTGTATTGCAATCGAGTATGGAATAGCAGATTTGAGTGCGCTGATGAAGCCTCAAGGAGAAAGTGTGTGTGTGTGTGTGTGCGTGCGTGTGTGTGTGTGTGTGTAATGTGTGTGTAATGTGTGTGTGGTGTGTGTGTGTAATGTGTGTGTGGTGTGTGTGTGTGGTGTGTGGTGCGTGTGCGGCATGGTACCAGGGTGATACGTGGGTAGGTGCGGCAGTTCAACACCCGCTGATGGCTCGATCAACACTCGCGTACCCGGATAGTTGGCCAGCACGTGTCTTTGGTGGCAGCGAATGGTGAGTGGAACGAACGAATGCATGCATGACTGGTGCCTGCAGGCAGCAAAGAGGAGAGCGTACGTGGCCATCTTGTCCAGTAGCTCTGTGGTCTCGTCGTTCTTGTGCTTTTTGATCATGAGGATCGTTTTGGGCCGGTCTTCGCCCCAATCCAGTCGTAGATGCGGCGCACCCGCGCCAACCAACCCACCGGCATCCGCGGTCGTAACGCCTGCATTTCGTATCATTTAATAAAATAAATTAATCAATGAGATATGAATGCTGAGATTAAAGCAAGGAGGCACTCACTTTGTACAGAATCGATGCGCTGGCTGGATTTTTGAGGCAGAGTTGTCAAATCGACCACTTTTGAGCTTGAGTAGAGGCGGCCTGCCGATCTTCCATTCCCGATTTGCCTGGCGGCGCCACGGGCCAGCCGCTCTGCTCCCCACCGTGCAGCTGTTGCCGGAGCAAGGCCGGCACAACCATATAACGCCCGCGGTGTGAGCGAGGTGCACACCGTCTTCCTCATGCGATTTGTTACACAATCATGGGATCAAAAACCAACGTGCGAATTATAATATTGACGAACCCTCAACATGTTGCCTACACGGGACTCGAACCTGCGCTCCACATAAATTGGGGGGGCAGTTGCGGTGCCACATTGGCAGAGGAACCAACAGAGATAGACAAGTTCACACACAGATGCTCAACTGCAAAGAGAAGACCACACAGATCTCTGAACGTGATGCATTGATGGGTGCCACGGTGAACATGCCAGTGCCCAGCCTGCTGTGAGTTCTTAGCGGGTGCCGGGAGGACAGCCGCCACGGAGGCCTCGGCTGGGCTGGGCGCGAGCGACCAGCAGTCGCAGGGCGCTGGAGAGCTGGACGGGGTCGAGGTGTCCGTTGAATTCCTCGACCAGGCGCACGATCCTCCGCTGATCCGGTCCGGGGCTCTGCAGCATAACGAAGAGCCTGCGCGACTCCTCGTAGATGAGGAGTTCTGCAGCGCATACAGCATGATGAGAGTCAGGCACTCACGTCCGTGTGTGTCGTGAGTGTCGTGTGCGTCGTGTGTGTCGTGTGTGTCGTGTCGGATGTACACACCCATGCTGACGAGACTGTTGATCACCAACCAGATAGTGGCAACTTCCAGACCTGCACCGGAACGCCTGGCGCGCCGCACATAACAACACGAAGTGGTCACTACACGAGTCACTAGCGCGGCGTGTCTGGCGCGCATACCTGGAATTCTCCTCATCGTCATCAGACTCATCAGACTCATCGGACTCGGACGAGCTGTCCGATGAGGTGCTGTACGATCGCTGGATGACCGGGCCAGTACCAAAGAGCGGCCCGCCAGGCCCCGCAGTTGGCTGTGGTATCGGTGACGTGCCGCCGCCAAGACCAGCGAAGAACTCGAAACCGCCTTGAGGCGATGAGGCGGGCGCGGGTGACGCAGACCAAGGCAGGCCCGAAGCCGGTACCCAAGCGACGGGGGTGGTGTAAACCTCGCCCTGACCATCATCGTCATAATCATCACCATCACCGTCGACGTCCCCATCGCCCCAGTAGACCTCGTCGTCGGTGTCGCTGTGGTAGTCGTCCTCGAGGCCGGCCACCGCCATGTCGCCCGGGGTCGGAGTCAAGTGGCCGCCCGCCAGCAGGAGATCGGCGCGCTTCTTGAGCCGCTGGCGGTACGCCTCGAGCTCAGGCTGCGCCGAACCCGCGCCGAACGCATCGATTTTGGCTGCATTGCCCACCTGCCCTCACAATTAGCATTTGGCCGTGCGATGGCGACACCCCACAACACCGCACGCACATGGCACACACAGACGAGTACCAGCTTGGCCAGGAGGTAGGTCACTCGCTTGATTTGCCATTGGCTGAGCTCACTTGCCCACGAGGCATTTTGCCGCGTAATGAACTGCCAAAGGTAGCTGTCCTCGGGCACACGCATTAACTCTGCGTTCGAGCGATAAACACAAAAATACGATTTGTAAGAACCGCGAGTCAAATGCACTGGCATGTTCTGGCGGGCGACGCACGATGGTAGTCTTCGTCAGAAGCGGCCTCCATCCACGGATCGTTTGGGTGGAGACTGAACGCGACCGGACTGCAACGAACACGAGGTGCGTGGTGAGTCTCTGATGATATGGCCTCGGGTCAGCACCGGGTGGGGAGGGGAGCGAACTTACTTCAGTCGCGCAATGGTCATCCAGGTACACTTGGCCAGGGACACCAGACTGCCCGTGGCGCGGAGCAGCTCGGCGACGGTCAACGGGTCCAACTGCAAAAAAAAACACCGGGGTTGGTCACAACAGTGGACAGAAAGGACTAATAATGAGTTGGGCCAGCGCACCAGCATCGCGAGGCCGGGAGCACTCTGTTGCGCCATTGTGGCGAGATCGTCCTGCAGGATTGTGTCAGGCGGTGAGTTGGGCTTACAGTACTGATGGGAGGTATTCGGGTGTTGTTACGCACCTGAAGGCCAACGACTTCCTTTTGCGTATCCACGATGCGCTTGGCATGCGCGAGCATGCTCCTCTCTTCGGCCTGGCTGATGTCGCGCCCTGGAATGAATAATAAATAAAATAAATAAATAAAATAAAATAAACATGAGAGTGCTGGCCTGCTGCTATCAGAGCTCTGTGGCGTGGTTGGCGTACCGGAGGAGATGACCGAGGTGG
The DNA here is from genome assembly GCF_000313135.1 of Acanthamoeba castellanii str. Neff. Classification (NCBI taxonomy): domain Eukaryota; phylum Discosea; order Longamoebia; family Acanthamoebidae; genus Acanthamoeba; species Acanthamoeba castellanii. The sequence goes on from NW_004457584.1 coordinate 58,646, forward strand.
CCAAGATGCTTCCCGCCAGCTTCTTGCTCCCCACGATCTCGCTCAACGCCTGGACAACGCCACCTCGCCACGCCGTGGTCACTGTCTTTCTCTTCCCTGTTGTTATGGGACGCACATGATTGGGTGAGTCGGCTCGGGCGCATCTAATGTGGTGACAGGATGATGGCACGGACCGAGGAGAAGAACAAGGCTCGGCCAACTGGTCGCCTCCGAGCGCCCCAAGTCGGCGGGGAGCAGGTCCTTCAGTTCGGGGAAGTGTTCGAGGTACCACTCCTGCAGCTGCTGGCCGAGGGCCTCGAGCGCACGCAACTGCTCTCCCAGCATCGCGCCCATGCGGATGATGCCATTCTGCGCAGCACACGCCCATTCAAGTGTTAATAGCGAAAGCGAAAGCGAAACCTAGAGAAAGAACGAAACCTCGTTGGTCTCCTGGACGAAGCGTAATTTTTCTCTGGCAGCGGCAAACGCTAGCGCCCTGTCGAAGAAAGCGGTGGTGAGATCGGGTCCGAAGATCACACATCAAGATGTGCGCAGACCTGCGTGCGGCGTCTGGGTTCCATGCCTGACGGTTTAGTTGCTCGTCCGCCACAACTAACCCACAGCGGCAATCGGTTAGTTACCGCCCCGCACACGAAGACTTTGTGGGCCGTACCACGCCGCCACCTCCGGCAAACGAGCTCCGCCTTGGCGAGACTCGCTTCGCTGGACAGGAAAGAGAACAGATGGAGCAGCACCTCGTCGGGCAGCCGCTCGAACTGGTCATCCTCCGCAGGCTTCGATGCCTGCGTTTGTTTGGTTGTGGCCACACACACACACACACACACCACACACACGCACACAACACACACACGCACACACACGCACACACACACACACACACACATACGGTCATCGCGTAAGGGACAAGCAAGAGCAGGCGCGCCGAGACAGAGATGGCATGCCGTACCAAGTGCGGAATGGGATAATTGTCGCCGATGGCGAGCTGGGATTCGAATCTCTGCAGCTCGATGAAGGCATCCAAGTGCTGGTAGATGCCACGCAGCACTTCCCGAGGCTCTTCATCAGACGCCAACACGAACCTAACATCACATACATAACCATGCACACGCACACGCAGCACCGCACACGCACACGCACACGCACACGCACACGCACACGCACACGCACACGCACACACAAAGCCACACGGCGCACACGCACAGGGCAGCCAGGGTCAGGCTTCTCTCCCTAGAGAGGACTGGCAAGGACGAGGGCAGTACGTTTGCGGGTCCTTGCGCTGAATGATCACGTTGGACGTTGTCACATAGGGTCGCGATCTGCGCTTGGTCTCTGTCGAAAGAAAAAACAGGAGTGGATGAGATGATATTTATAATAACAGCAGCGTAGAAATATATGAGCACATGTGCTACCTCGCTGCACGAACGCCACCAGTGCCAGGAATGCGTCCTCCTCATTTCCACCACCTAGAGCCATGGCGTTGTTAGCTTATGAAAAGGTTATGCCAATGGCAGACACCTGTCGGGTGACAAACGCACCGGACAGAAGGCGCTGATAGGCCAACGCCTGGTGCATGCTGCGAAATGGCTGGAACGCCACCAGACGCACCCTGCGCCGGAACTCCTGTGTGGGGAGTGTAAACAAAAAAAATGCCCAAAAATGCAGAGTGAATTACTTAGAGGAAAAATAAACGCGGGGGGGGAGCGTGCGTCGAAGGAGTGCGCAGCGCTGAGCCAGGTGAGCTGTGTCTGCCACACGACGGTGCTTACGCGGTGCAGGGCCTCTGGCTCGGCCTGACTGCCCCGGTCCTCAAACAGACACAAGCCATTTGCGGCCTCGGCCAGGAACAGTGTCGTCGTGTTGTCCATTGTGGAAGATAGTTCTGTTTGTTCTTCTTGTTGGCCGATACGAAATTATAATAATTTTCGATAATAAATTTGGTTTCTTCACTTCAGCCCCAAAACGAGTTTTTCTCAACTTTTTTAAATTCTCAGGATAATTTGGATTGGTCTGTTCGAGCTATTTTAAATGAATTAAACTGGTATTTGAGGCCTCACGCGAGGCGGGCACGCAACAATCAAATCAAATCGAGGCCAAATAATGACGAGCGTCCCCGACCTCACCCTGTTGGTATGTCTGACGATCTTTCTTCATCACTTTTCTAGTTTTTCTGATTTTAAACACAAACAATTGAAAATCAACTCAGGTGTACTATGGCGAAGGAAAGGAGGTTGAGGTCAAGGTACCGGCGGAGTTCACCGTCGACCGAGCCAAGGTACAGCTGCTTGTCGCTTTCGTTCTTTCTTTCGTTCTTTGCCCCCCCTTCTCTTTCTCTCCCTGACAACACGGAAGGTGGGCCGTGTGGCTTGGCTACGGCACCAGTTTTTCTCACTTCTTTTTGTTGTCGTGGTCATCACAACACGCAGAAAGCCATTTTGGCCAAGGTGCCCGAGTTTGCCGGAGCACAGACCAGCGAGTACCTGCTGTCAATCGCGGTACATACGCACTTTCCCGCCTTGACATGTATCTTTGGCATTTGTGTGCGTGTGTGTTGTGTGTGTCGTGTCGTGTACATGTCTCGTTTATTAGCGACACGAGTGTGATCGTCGAATGTGAACGGCAAAACAGTAACAACGGTTTGTTGGGGCAGGGTGCATTCCTGACGACAGAGTTCTCGAAGCTGGGCACGCTCGAGGTGGTGCGCGAGAGCGACCTCAGCCAGCCGATCAAGGTCAAGTTGCTCCGCCGAGTCAAAATCAGAGGCGGCATCGTCTCACCCCGGCCCGGCCACATCGCCACCACTTGGTAATTAATTACTTGCCCACCTTCTTCCCTCGGTGTGTGCGTGTGTGCGGTGGTGCGTGTGCATGTGCGTGTCGTTTGCTTACAGACTTTTGACTGGCTGCAGGGAGCCGGCCACCCAACCGAAAGCCTTTGCCGGGACTCCACGCAGACACAGCCACTCCACAGGTTCCCCCATCCACTCTATGCTATCGCGCACGGACACACTTACCTGAATGCGCGTGTCGTGTCGTGTCTTGTCGTGTGCGCCGTGTGCGTCGTTATGCGTCGTTGTGTCGTGTTTCTCACAGAACTGTCTCCGGTGACCGAGGAGTCGTTCGAGCACGAGGAGGCGCAGGAGCTCCGAATAGAGCTGGCGCACAGGGACAAGCTGATCGCGCAGCAGAAGCGGGAGCTGGACAACCTCGCGAGCTACAACGCCGAGCTCGTCCGCCTGCTCGAGGCCCACAGCATCCCCGTGCCCCCCGCCCCGCACACCACCGCGCCCGCCGCCGCCGCCCGTCCGCCAGATCAGGCCAGCGTCGACAAGAAGCACACCACAGTGCCAACGCTCACCACCACTGCCGCCGACCCACCCAAGCCAACACCTGTCGACAAGAAGAAGAGCGACGAGAAGCAGAAGAAGGAGAAGAATGCGGAGGAGAGCAACAGAGAAGAGAAGGAGGCCTCGAGCGAGGCGGGCGGCAAGCAGCGCAAGAGCGGTGGTGGAGGCGGTGGCTCGTCCAGGGCGCCCGAAGAGGCGGTGAGCGGCGGTCCGACCAGTCCCAAGACCAAGGAGGCCAAGGAGGCCGCCGCCGCCGGCGCGCCCACCAAGAAGAAGCAGAAGAGCAAGGAGAAGGACGAGAAGGAGAAGGAAAAGAAAGAGAAAGACAAAGAAAAGGAAACGAAGCGGAAGAAGAAGTTTACGTGGAAGTCGGCCGGGAAGAAGCAAGGCGCGGCGATGAAGGACGCTCTGGCGCGGGGCGACGTCGACGCCGAGGAGGTGACCGAGGAGCAGGCGCGCACGCCGCAGGCCGAGGCCGAGGCCCAGAAGCCAGAGCCCACTGTCGACAGCAGCAATGATGACGCCAGCGAAGTCCGCAAGCGCGACAGCGGAACGCTTCAGGATCCGGGTTCGACTCCGACCAAGGCCAAGGCCTCGGCGGTCGCGTCTCAAGTTGCGGCGCCGTCGCCGCCCCAGTCGCCGGCCGCCACAGCCAAGAGCCCGCATTCGCCGTTGATCGCTTCGCTCGCTTCGGAAGACTCCCGCGGAAACAAGCGCAACTCGCTGTCCAATATCTGGCGCAAGGGAAAGAAGGACCGGAGCGACAGCATCGGCAGCAGCCCGAGCCGGGAGCGGCGCGCCGAGTCGGTGCCGTCGGGCGCCACCAGCGAGGCCATGCCCTTCCCGGGCATCCGGTTCCACCAGACCACGTCGTCGCTGGAGGACCTCGTGGCCGCCGCGGGCGCCGATGACGACCAGCAGCCGCAGCCGGTCGCCGGCGTGAGCGCCGACCCGAGCGACCTGGTCGCCGCGACCGTGGGCGGCAGCGCGGCCAGCGCGATCGAAGAGAGCAGCACCAGGGAGGGACGAAGCGGCAGCGGCGGCGGGAGCGGCGTGTTCGGCAAGCGGAACAGCCGAGGGAAGAAGGCCGGCAAGGACAGCCGCGGCAGTGGCAGCGGCATTCGGTCGCCGAAGACCACTGAGAGTGTCGACAATAACAAGATCGAAGCGCCGGCGAAAGAGGAGACGGCCGTGGTCAGCGACGGCGAGAAGGCCTCTGAAGGAGCGGAGTCGGCGCCGCCGGCCAAGAGGGAGCGCAGCGAGTCGGCCAATGCGCGCCGGGGGACGATGGCCTTCTACGATGTGATGCGAGCGGGCGCCGAGAAGATGGTCGTGGCGGGCGATCTCGAGGCCACCTCGCCAAAGAACGAAAGCGAAGACGAAAAAAAGAATGAAAACGGTGACGCGAACGAGAACGGAGGAGTGGAAGCAGAACAAGAAAAGAAGGAAAACGCGGCCGTGCCGCCCACGGAAAACGGTGAAAACACAGGTGGCGCGGAGGAGGTCAAGAAGGTCGAGCGGAAACTCACGCCCGAGGAGCACGCGCAGAAGATCCGCGAGGAGTTCATCAAAACGGAGGAAAAGTACACGCAGAACCTCGACATTCTGCTCACGGTACCTTTGCCCGCTAATGAGTTAAATTCATGTTTAAGAATGCGCTGACGTCGTCACACGCGACGCACGCACGCACGCAACACAGCAATACATGACTCCGCTGAGACAAGCGGCGGCGGCTACGAACGAGGAGGAGCGGATCATCGCCACGAAGGAGGTGGAGAAGATCTTCTCGCGTGAGCTGAGCCTGCTGCAGACCATGCACTCGCACCTCCTCAAGGAGCTCAAGGTCTCCACCACCTCGAGCGAGTTCATCGACGCCTTCTTCTCCTTCGTCCCCTATCTCAAGGTGACGTCCTATCATCCGCGCTCGTGTGCGTGTTATGTGCGTGTGTGTGTGCGTGTGCGTGTGCGTGTGCGTGCGGTCGTGACGTGCGGTAGTTGCTGACGTGGGGTTGCGTTCGTTGACTCCAGACGTACACGGCCTACGTCAACAATTTCACGACCTCCAACAAGGCCCTGTCGGAGCTGATCAAGTCCAACGCCAAGCTCCAGAAGTTCATCCAGGACACCTACGAGCGCCTGAATGCGGAATTCGTGAAGGAGGCGGGCGAGGAGAAGATGTCGGACAACCAGACCCAGGTCGACCTGCGCGGTCTGCTCATCATGGTACGTGCCATTTATTCCTCGCATTCCGTATTTAATGGCGTGTAGTGCGATTTATTATTTATTTATTTTGTTTATATATTTCTGTTTTAGCCAATCCAACGATTGCCGCGCTACGAGCTCCTGTTGCGCGACTTGGCCAAACACACGACCGAGAGCGAAGATGAGAACGAGAAGCTGCAAAAGGTGCGTGACACGCGTGATCAGCCGCATTGTGCAATGCACAGACTCACACAGGGCCACAAACAACAAACAACAAACAACAACCACAACAGTTGTTGAAGGACGTGCAGAAGCTGAACCAGCACATCAACGAGGCCAAGCGAAAAGACGAGAACACCAACAAGCTGGTCGAGATCCAAAACGCGATCAAGACCAAGGGCGACAAGGTACTGCTGCTGCGCCTGCTTGCCTGCGATCATTCCCCCTCGCACACGCGTGGCCCTCACATCAACGACTCCCAATCCGCACTGCGTCAGGCCTTTACGCTGTTCGACCGCGTGGGCCGACAATTCGTGCGCGAGGGCAAGCTGGAGACGCGCGAACTACACACCGACCCCGCCAAGAAGATTCCCGGCTTCGCCAGGTATGCCAAACAGCCATCACATTCCTGCCATTCCGCTGCTCACCGGTCGTGTCGTGTCGTGTCGTGTCGTGTCGTGTCGTGTCGTGTCGTGTCGTGTCGTGTCGTGTCGTGTCGTTGGTCGTTGGTCGTTGGTCGTTGGTCGTGTCGTGTCGTTGGTCGCGTCGTTGGTCGTGTTGTGTCGGGCTGCAGGGGTTATGTGTTCCTGTTCGACGACCTGCTGGTGCTGACCAAGCCTGAAAAGGGCGGAGCGGATGCGCCGCGCACCTACGTCCTCGTGAAGGCCTACTCCCTGTCCGGCTACACCGCGTCGTCCCATTTCGAGCTCGCCTCGTGCGAAGGTGCGTGTGCCCGTGCCCGTGTGCCCGTGTGCGGTGTGTGCGTGTGCGCGTGCGATGGTGTTGACAGCTGACTGACCGGGTGACGACGGCGTAGTCGAGGAAAAGGAGAAGGAGCGAATCATTTCGCTTGTGCCCATCGAGAAGGAGGGCCGGGTCATCCAGCTCAAGGCGCACTCGGCGCCCGACCGACAGGTCTGGCTCGACGACGTTTCAAAGTACGATCGTGTCTCGTGTTGTTGCGTTGCGTGTGGTGCACGTGAACAAAGACACACGCAGACACTCATACCACTTCGCCCTCTTCTCTGTGTGTGCGTGTGTCGTGTGTCGTGTGTCGTGTGCGGTGGTGCGTGTGCAGACACATTCAGCACGCACTGCAGAGAGTCCTTGGCTCCACTCCCACCCCACCGGCCAACCGCAAAGGCAGCTGAACAGTGCATGTCATGGCAGGCGCGTGCATGGCGAGTGAAAAACAAGTCATGTATTTCTTCGATGCAACGACTCAGTTGGCGTAGCGGTACGACACGCGATAGCCCACACCCGACCAGTCCAGTACGCGCTCGAGCACCACCTCAAAGTAGCTGCCGTCAGCTGCGGGCGGCATCACCTTGAAGGTGACCGACACGCCGCTGTTGGGCACGAGCCCAACCGGTTGGCCGATGAAGGTGGAGGCGGGGTGGCCCTTGGGGAAGGTGGTCTCGGTCAGGGTCAGGGTCAGCACGGGCGGGAGCACGACCTCGGGGTCGATGAAGGGCGACACGTAGCCGAGCGGAGGGCCGAACCGGGGGCGGCCGGTGTCTGGCTCGATCCAGGCCTCGTGTCTGGTGAGGGAGATGAAGAGGTCGTCGCTTGTCATCTTCTGTACTTGGATGCCATCGGCCGGCTGGTTGTGCGGGATCGCATCCGGAGCCAAGGTGATGACATCGTTTTCATCAACTGACAGCACCCTGCACCCCATTGAACATTATGGCCATAATTAGTCATTTACTATTTGAGAAACACAAAGATATTAGTAATATACAAATGCCCATAAGAAGATGTGTGGATATTAATAATCTAATAACAAAAAATAATAAGATGGTGGCTGGTACCAGTAGGTGCCTTCACGAGCCACGACCGGACCTTCGTAGAAGGTCTGGTCGCCCACCTGGACCGACGCCGACAAACCCGCCAGTCCGCCGTTGTTGTGCAGCAGGAGGTCGCTGCGGGACGGGGCCTTGGAGAGGGAGCCCACGGCCCAGATCAAGTCTTCGTAGCGCTGGTCCGTCTGGGCGATGGTCTGGTTGCAGTAGAGGATGAACTCGACGGGTGCGGCCGTGATGTTATTCTGCACGACCGAGATCTTGAACTGGCACGACCCGAGCGCCACGAACAGGCTCAGGTGAAGAAGGAGAACTAGACATAGCACCGAGCTGATGAAGGAGGGAGGTGACATGTTGTGCTTGTGTCGTGTGCGGGAGGAACAGCGCGGGCCAAGATGAGATGTTGCGTCTCGCCCCGAAAGTTAAGTCCGGCCGGACAATGCAAGATGTCAAGTTAATCACTTGGTGTGGATCTATTGGGGGGTTCTAGCCAACGAAAGTTCTTCATGTCTGGCCAATGGAGGTGCAATTTGAGGTTGCACAACACACTCACACTCATGCTCCCAAAAAGATAGGGCTTTCCTAGGGCTGATGGTTGTTGATGAATGATATGTTTATTGTAAAAATTGAAACAGAGAAAAGAATGTTGTGGAAGAATGGTGGTGTACTTGAAAATGATAATGTGAATATGTGGATAAAAATGGTGAAGAGGGATCTCAAAATGGCTGGGGCAATGCGGCTGGCGATCAGGCCGGGCAGAAGAAGCCGGAGAAGGGCGCCTCGATCTGCTCGAAGCTAGAGCCGGCCAAGGTCGCCGCCACGATCGAACCCTCGACTTGCACATTTCTGCACAGAAACATGGAAATCAGTGAGCCGCACACGACACGACACACGCGACACACCAGCACGTACCCAAGGCTGAGGGTGGAGAAAGGCGCCAGCAGGGAGCCTCGGAACTGGATGTTGGTGAAGCCCACCGCGCCGGCGTCGCACACGTTCCAGATGAGGTTGGCCGCGGGCAGGCCGTTGAGGTTGATCACCGCGTTGGTGAGGTTGAAGCTGCCGTCGACCGCGCCGGCGACGTTGATGACCACCAGCGATGTGTTGACGTCGGCGCCGGGCAGCAGGTTGAAAGAGATCTGCGCAGCCCACACGATCGCCAAGTCAGTGTTGTGTGCGTTGAGTAAACATCATAGGAGTTAAAAAGCAAAGGCTCGGAGTTACCTGATTGGCGGTGGCCAGTGCGGAGGCGTTGATGGTGAACACGTTGGCCACTGGCACGCTCGAGCCGTTGACTCCGGTGGTGAAGCGCTGCTCGGTCTGGTTGAACGAGATCATACCGAACGCTTCCACGATGGCCGCTGTGCTGTTGGTGGTCTGGGCGCAGAGGGCGAGGCTGACGGATTCGAGGTCGAGCGAGGCCGCCTGGAAGTCGAGTCCGGCGATGGCGGTCACGTTGCCGGTCTGGCCCGCAGCCGCGGTGGCCGACAGCTCGGGCGCGCTCAGCACCTGACCGCCCACCACGAACGTGCCGCACTCCAGGCGGCCGTTGGTCGCATTGAGATCGCCGGCCACGATCAGCGTGAACAGCTCGGCCCCGCTCAGCTGCGAGCAGTTGAGCCCGAGCCCAATAGCGTAGCCGCTGAGCAGCGCGCTGCCGTTCACGGCCACGCGGCCGCCGAACATTCCATTGACGGCCGCCAGGTCGTTCGTGGTGGTCGCATTGCTACGGCCCACCAGGAAGGTGCCGAAGGGCTGGGCCTCGCCCAGCAGCGGAGTCGTGCAGTTGGTGCCGGGGCCGACCACCGCGCCCACCGCGGGCGACGGGACTGGCGAGCCGAAGATCGGCGGCGTGGGCGTGGGCGTGGCGGCAGCGGTCGGGCAGGGCGGCGGGAGCGAGGGGCAGGGCGGCGGCAGGCTCGGGCACACCGGGCACACGGGGCAGGTGAAGATCGGCGATGCCGAAGCCGAAGCCGAGGGCGAGGCGGAGACCTGCGGGGTGCTGACGATGGTGGGCAGCGGGGTGGCGGAGGCCGACGGCGACTGCGACGGCGACGACGAGGGCGAAGCACCGGCGGAGGGCGAGGCCGACGGGGTGGGCGAGCCGGAGGGGGTGGTGGACGGCGAGGCGCCGGCAGAGGGCGAGGCCGACGGGGTGACCGAGGCCGAGGGCGACTGCGAGGGCGAGGTGGAGGGGGTGACGGAGGGCGTGACCGAGGGCGAGGCGCCGGCCGACGGCGAGGTTGAGGGGGTGGCCGACACCGAGGGAGTGCCCGACGGTGAGGCCGAGGCCGAGGCGGTGGTCGACGGCGATGCCGAGATCGAAGCCGACGGGGAGACCGATGCGCTGGCGGAGGCCGAGGGCGAAAGCGAAGGGGAGGCCGAAGCCGAGGCCGAGGCCGATGCCGAGGGAGTCGCTGACGCGGATGCGTTTGGCGAGGCCGAGGCCGAGGGCAGGGTCGACGGCATCGGGCTCACCAGAATTGTGGGCGAGGCCGACGGCGCTGCCGACACTGATGCCGAGGGCGTGGCTGAGGCCGATGCGTTGGGCGAAGCCGAAACTGATGCCGAGGGAGTTGCTGAGGCCGACGCGTTGGGCGAGGCCGAAACGGAGGCTGAGGGCGTCGCTGAGGCCGACGCGTTGGGTGAAGCCGAGGCCGAGGGCGTCGCTGAAGCCGAGGCGTTGGGCGAAGCCGAAACGGAGGCTGAGGGCGTCGCTGAGGCCGACGCGTTGGGCGAGGCCGAGGCCGACGCGGTTGGCGAGGCCGAGACCGAGGGCGTGGCTGAGGCCGATGCGTTGGGCGAAGCCGAGGCCGAGGGTGACGCTGAAATCGAGGCGTTGGGCGAAGCAGAAACGGAGGCCGAGGGCGTCGCTGAGGCCGACGCGTTGGGCGAGGCCGAGGCAGAGGGCAGGGTCGACGGCATCGGGCTCACCAGAATTGTGGGCGAGGCCGACGGCGCTGCCGACACTGATGCCGAGGGGGTCGCTGAGACCGATGCGTTGGGCGAAGCCGAAACGGATGCCGAGGGCGTCGCTGAGGCCGACGCGTTGGGCGAGGCCGAAACGGAGGCTGAGGGCGTCGCTGAGGCCGAGGCGTTGGGCGAAGCCGAGGCCGATGCCGAGGGCGTCGCTGAAGCCGAGGCGTTGGGCGAAGCAGAAACGGAGGCCGAGGGCGTCGCTGAGGCCGACGCGTTGGGCGAGGCCGAGGCCGAGGGCAGGGTCGACGGCATCGGGCTTTGCAGGATCGTGGGTGAGGGCGATGTAGACGGCGAGGCCGACGTAGAGGGCGACGCGGAAGTGCTGGCCGTGGGGGACGCCGAGGCGGAGGGCGACCTCGAAGCCGACGGCGAGGCCGGAATTGACGAGGCGCTGGGCGAGGCCGAGGCAGTAGGCGACCGCGACGAAGACGGCGAGGCCGAGGCGGTGGGCGACCTCGAAGCCGACGGCGAGGCCGGAATCGACGAGGAGCTGGGCGAGGCCGAGGCGGTGGGTGACCGCGACGACGAAGGCGAGGCGGGCACGCTCGGCGAAGCCGAGGCCGACTTGCCGGGCTTGGGGCTGCGCGAGGCCGACGGTGAAGCCGGTGCGCTGCTGGCCGAGGCAGACGGCTGAGGAGTGTTGAAGATCGCGGAGGGCGACGGTGATGCTGGAGCGCTGCTGGCAGAGGCCGACGGTGAGGCCGGGGCGCTGCTGGCCGAGGCCGACGGTGATGCCGGAGCGCTGCTGGCCGAGGCCGACGGTGATGTCGGGGCGCTGCTGGCCGATGGCGAGGCGGGAGCACTGCTGGCTGAGGCCGAGGGCTGCGGGGTGTTGACGATGGTGGGCGAGGGGCTGGGCTTCCACCAGCCTCCGAAGATACTGAAGCCGTCGTCCTGCGCAGCTGCAGAGGAGGAAGAAGAGAATCAGAAGGGATGACTGGAGAAGGTGGCAAGTGGTGGTGGTCGTACCAGCGGAGGTCATCCACACGCTCAGCAAAAGTACGGCCACTGCCAGTGCCCCGGGTCGGGGAACAGAGGAGAGTTGCATGCTGTTAGTAGGGGGGTGGATATGGTTGCAGTTGGTGTTGGCTCTTGTGTGTGTTTGTGGCTGAGCTTGGTTGCTTGATGAAGTTAAACCCACGCTGGTGCTGCCCATTTAATACCTGACCGGGCCGACCCTTCTGAGAGAGCACGCCCAGAGGTTGCTAGTTCGCCTTTCGGACACATTCCGTGCGCCCTGTTGCTAGGAGCTCTCCCCTCAGATCACCTATCGCAAGCGGGCAGCTCCGTTCTCCCTGCCGAGTACTACTACCCAGGCCGGGTGAGTCACCAGAAATGAGCCAGCCCTGTAACCCGTCATGTCGACAAAATTGTTTTTAAAAATAAAGATTGGCGTGTGGTGGTTGCTTTCAGGGCCTCTGCTCATCTTCCGTTTCTTCTACCGGCTGTCTTTCTGTTGTTAGTTACCAAAAAACACAAATGGTCAGTCAAACACTCGCTCTTGAAAGACAAGCTTGCTTCGACGTGTAGTACCTCTAGTAAACGGCTGCTCGTTGCAAAAGGCTATGGGAGGTTTGGGTCTCTTCCGAGCGTGCTGGACAACTCGCTTGGTTGCTTTGGGCCGACCTTCGTGGTCGCGCTTTCTCTCCGAGGGACCTTCTTGGGTGAGCTCGATCTCCCTCTTCCTCTTCTTTTCGCCGCTTGGCTTGTTGACCGGCTGTTCCTCTTCGAAGTCTTCGTTCTCGGCTTCGTCTTCGTTCTTTGACTTCGTCTGCTGGCTCGCTTTTGTCTTGGTCAATGTGGCCTTGGCCTTCGTCTTCTTCGGCTTGGCGCTGCGGAGGGGTGTGGCGGAATTGACGGAGCCGGCTTGCTTCTTCGTCTCCTTCGTCGTCGTCGTCGTCTTCCCCTTCTTGCCTTTCCCTGCAATTGGTTGCTCCTTCTCGTTCGCTTGCAATTTGCCCTTCGTCTTGGGCTTCGTTACCGCCTTCTTCTCTTTCTTACCCTTCGTGATCCGCGTGCCGTCGGTCTCGGTGTCCTCGGCGTTGACCAGCGAGCGGGTGGCCTTGTCAACACGGTGATGGAAGGAGAACCAGTACACCATGTAGCCGCTGATGTTGTTGAGCAGCAGGTACCTTGAACCACACAACACACGACACATCGGTAGCCGGTGATGCACAAGAAACGAGTCAGTGACGCACGCATGTAAATGATAACGGAGCAGCGCGTACTTGATATAGGCAGCATCGGAATGCTTGTAGCCCAAGCGCATGAGCTTCAGCTCTTCGGCGTTGTAGGGCTGCTTGGCTGACCTGCTCACCTTCCTCATCAGTTCATGGCGCGCGTGCGGCGAAAGGGGCTCCTCCCAGAAGGCGTCGTCGGTGACGGGGTGGAATCCAGCGACTGCCTCCAAGTTGTACAGCACCACCTGCACCGCACGTAGCCGTTTTAGTCGTGACACATACACACACACACACACACGCACAAACACACCTGGTATCGGATGGGCGAGATCATGTGCGTGGACTTGTGGAATCCGGACAGACGGTCGTGGTAGCCTTTCGCGCAGGTGAGACTGTTCCACAGGGCCACCTGGCCCACGTGCTGCGACTTGGCTTTGGTGATCTGCTGGACCATCTGGGCCGCCCGACCGAGGTTGCGCTCCTCCAGCTCGCGGATCAGGCAGGTCGGGTCGCGGGCGACCTGCTCTAGTAGTCGGGAGACCGCGATCTGGTCTACCAGCCTGGCTTGATCGTCCGCGTCTAGCTCTTCATTCTGGTAGATGATGCGGTTGTAGGCAGCCTTGATGCCTAAGAGCGCCTCGGAGCGCTGGCGCACCGACTCCGTGTCGGAAGGGAAGAGTTCGGCGTCCATCGTCAGCTGAAGGAAGAGCAGAGCGCGGGCTGTGCTGCTCGTATGCTGTATCGAACCACGGATGTAGATGGCCGGATCGTACTCGTGGAATTCGCTGATGTCGTCGTCCACCATGAAGAACCTTGAACCAAAGTGAAATTAGTGTCAATTGGACTAAAATAATTCAAGACGTCAGATTAAGAACCAAAAGAGTAGGGGGGAACCTGGAGAGGCGCCATTGCTCTGCAAGGAGCAGGAACAAGGTACGAATGCGTCCGATGCCAAGTTCGCTGTCGGGCAGCGATATGAAGATCAGCCCCGGATTGGCGTCGGCCGGAAACCAGCTTTGGTAGCGCGGAAGTTCTCTACTGGGCACCGCGCAGAAGATGATGTAGGAGAGCAGCGGATGGAGCTTGAGCTTGTCGGCAAGCAGATTGGGCCGCCAGTGCGAACTTTCTTCGCGGAGCGGTGTGGCGCGGTCCTGTTTTTGTGTTGTTTGTTATCGTTAACGGATTGTAGGGAGTGGTGGAAGAGGTGCAGGGGAGAGGGACATACCTCGGAGGAGATAAAGATGGGGTAGAGACCACGTTGCCCGTCCTTGCTAAGCGCCGCCCTTTGGATCACTCTGCCTAGTGCGTCACGGAGCCAGGCCGGCTGCTCGACCGTAATGATCTTCAGGGTCCGGTCCAAGCTGATGGTGACTTGGTTCGTCTCGGCGGAGACGAGCCTGACGGCGTTGGCCAGGTCGCTCCTCTGTTTCCCCTCGCTGAGCAGGGGGTCGAGTACGTTCTTCCCACGAGTCACGAACTCCTCCTGCATCCGGGCGTAGTTGCGGTCGATGCAGGCCTGCAGGTTCTCCGGCGGCTCGGAGAAGACGCCATACTCGGCCTTCCTCTTAGTCTTCTTGCCCGTCGTCGGGATTCGGCCTCGAGGAGGAAAGCTGTACATCTGGCCGTCGACACCGTACAGCTTCGGTTCGGGGAACGGGCTGTCGAGGGGCTTGTCTCTCCGCACGCTCACCTTCTTGTCGCACGCCACAAGTGCGCGAAGGTCCTTCTCGCAAGACTGAATCTGAGGAGGGACAACAACAACGAAACGAGCATGTGAGTGTGTGCGTGCGTGCGTGCGTGCGTGCGTGCGTGCGTGCGTGCGTGCGTGCGTGCGTGCGTGTGCGGTGGGTGTGTTACCGTGCACATGTGGTTGCTCCATATGGCAGAGGCCGGCAGGTAGGAGTCATCGAAAAGGTCGAACTCGTTGAGAAATCGCTCAAGGGTTGGCGTGTCCAAGGGGACGCTGGCCCCTTTGCCCCAGAGATGCTTGAGCTCCAGCTTGAGCTCCCGCAGCACCTTGGCCAGCTTGCTCGACGGCCTGGCCACCTTGATCGTTTCCGGCCAGCCGATCCACCTGATGAGCTCGTGGTGCAGGTGGCCGGCCCGTATGAGGTGAACCAGTTGCTTGAGCTACGGGACTCGTCGAGCAGCAGCTGCAACTTCTGCTTGGAGTCGTAGCCGTATTGTTCGCGAATGTCCTCCTTGGTCCGGAACAGGAGGCACCGGGCCTCGGTCACGATCTGGACGAAGACCCCAACCGCATTGGGGATCGATATGCGCGGGCGTACGGAGGGCGCGCTCTCTCCGGAGGTCGAGGGTGGTGGTAGACGATCGGTCGAAACGAACTGCGAAGTGATGTCGGGGTTCAGGTTGAACGATGCGGAAAACAGCTCGCGCAGGTCGTGCAGGGCCGAGTTGCTGCGGAAGTACGCGATCGTCTTCTCGAACGTATCCCTGACTTCGGCGATTCTGGCGGGCGGAAGCTCCTGCGGGAGCTTGTCCGGGCGGTCGTCCTTGAGGTTGCCTATGAAGACGATGCGAGGGAGCGGATCCAGGCGAAAGGCCCCGCATTGGTGGAGGCGGTGTACGGTGTCGGGTTCCTGGTAGTGAGGCCCAGGAAGATCACCTGCGTCCCCACCAGCGCCGAGCTGATCGTCTTGGCCAAGCGAGGGACCTTCTCGTCGGGGTAGCCAGGAAGCTGTCATGTCACGCGACAACAAGCATCAGCCCCACGAGCAGCAAACACCAAGTGTGTCGTGTGTGTCGTGTGCTGTGTGTAGAGGGACGTACATCCAACAGC
Source organism: Acanthamoeba castellanii str. Neff (assembly GCF_000313135.1). Classification (NCBI taxonomy): domain Eukaryota; phylum Discosea; order Longamoebia; family Acanthamoebidae; genus Acanthamoeba; species Acanthamoeba castellanii. Next base: position 74,171 of record NW_004457584.1, read on the forward strand.
TCCACGCTAAGATCGCGGAGGACCGGAAAGTTGTACTCGACCACCACCATTTGCAACTCGGCGTCGTTGTCAGCGGACGAAAGGACATCGTTGATCTTGTCGGGTAGTTCTTCGAAAGTGGCTTCAGCGAGGTCGCAGCTGACGGTCTCCTTCCCGCTCATGTCCTTGATCTTGATGCAGGGACCTGTAGCCGGAAGACGGAAGAGGACCGGCTTCTGGGTCACACCCTGACCGCTGCTGGCGGCGGACTTCTGGATGTTGGGAGTGCTGCAGTGCATCGGATCCTCGCCCAGAAGGAGGTAATTGAGGAGGTAGGATTTGCCGAAGCCCGGCTCGGCAAAGAAGGCGCAGCGCAATGTCGGCTTCGTCGCCTGCGCCAGGTGCTCGTGAATGCTGTTTTTCAGCTTGCTTAGCACGTCTTCTCTAAAAAATGCAAACGTAAGCTGCTGGCCATTGCGACAGGTCGAGAGACCATGACGAAATAAGAGTACCAAATTTTTGGTCTTGATCTCGGCCGACCCCAAAATCAGCTTGTCGATCAGTTCGGCTGTTGTGTTGAGAGCTTTGCTCATTGGAGTGTCCAGCTTGAGCACGTTGGGCTTGCCTTGAAAATTGAACGTTGTTGTTGTTGTTGTTGTGTGTGTGGTGTGTGTGGTGTGTGTGGTGTGTGTGGTGTGTGTCAGAGGATAGGCCAATAGCAGGCAAGTGAGAGTTGACGCACTGTCGATAGAGTCGTTAATCGCAGTGAGCGCAGGTGCGGAGTTGTCGTTAACATAGGCGAACGCGATAACCTTGCCGAGACCGCCGCACGGCTGAAAGAGCTCTGGCGCGCCGTTGCCGGAGAAGAGGAGCACCCCCAACTGGAACACCTCCATCGCAGCGACCACGACCAGACCGAGAGAATGTACCGCGTCCGGGTTACGCCGGAGCTCGGCCAGGTGCTCGCGCCACTGTGCGCCGTCGAGGCCTGGCTTCCCGTCCATCGCCACCAGGTTTTTCTCCGTCGTCGGGTGTCGGTAGGTGCGAGCCGACGAGAGGCGCGCGAAGAGGGCTTCTTTGACCTTCTCCACGTCCTGCTCATCGCCGTAGACGTGCGAGGAGACCAGGCCGTAGAAGTGGTCGATCGGGCTGAGCCCCCGTCGAACTACTGCCCGAGGCCGTCGCGAGCTTGGTTCGTGCGCGGTGTTGAAATCTCGGACCCAATGCGAGACGACCGAGGAGGGTGCGGTGGGCGCCGCTAAGCGCTCGAAGAGGTGGTTGAGTGGCGTCTCGGCCTGTCGCAACGCCACCTCAAAGAGGGACTTGCCTGCAAAGTCCAGCAAGTTGCCGTTAGTTCTCCATAATGAGTGACAATGGGCAAGGGGCAAACCTGAGGCCTCAGACACCGGTGCTTGCATCAGGCTGGTTTGGCTTCCACAACGTCTCTCTCGCGCCTTGCTTTTGAGTGTGTGGCTGGTTACCGGCGGTGAGGGCAATTTAATCTTAGTCAAAGTTAACTCACTTCCCAAAGATACGACATACGTGCAACGCAATTTATTGGCCAGCTTGCAACCAGCCGACCGCGAGTAGCCCGTGCGTCACGCTGGCGCAGAGTGGTGACGAATGAATTGGATTAGAATCCATACGTTGGCGCTGAAGAAGGCAAGGGAGGCGAGCCAGATTGCAGAGAAGGTGTTCTCGCCCTCGAACTCCAGGTAGTAGGCGTTGCTCAACCACATCGCCTGGCGAACGTTGGCACATTCGTTGGGAGTAGTGAGGCACGGTGAACAGGTGCAGGTGGTGAGAACGAACCTGGGTGCCCATCCAAAGGGCAAAGAGGAAGACAAGCTGTAGGAGGCTCATCGACGATCTGTACAGCGCCAGCGGCAGGAGCGAGAAGTACCAGATAAAGTACTAATACACCCAGAGGTTAGAATAGTGCAATTGCCGTGTGTGGTGCGTGTGTGTGTGTGCGTGTGCGGCCGCGTGATCGCACCTGAGATGTACAGACTTTAAGGAAGGAGACGAACGTGAACGTCTGCAGGAATAGGCACAGCGCCAGGTCTCGTGCAGCGCCACTCAGCGCGTAGCGGAAGGAGAAGGAGAGCAGTAGCACCACCTGCGGCAGGAACGCCAGCAGGCCGATCGCCCGGGACGATGCCAGCAGCGAAGACGCAAGCGTCGACACCAGCGACCCATCGCCATCACCGACTAACGTGTGTTCGACCTGCGGCGACGAGGCAGACGAAGAGAGCAGGTAGAGGTGGTAGAAGTAGGGCGAGAAGTTGTGGCGGTGGTCGGTGCGGGTGATGTGATAGAGGTAGGTGTGGTAGAGAAACGGGAACGAGTAGACGGCGTAGAGCGCGAGCGAGAGCAGCACGAAGGTCCCACCGCTGACGAGAGTGAAGACCACCTGCTCCCTGGTGATGCGGAAGAGGTCGACAAAGGCCGAGATGAACGTGTCCTCCTGCTTCTTGCCGGATCGCTTTTGTTGGTGGCCCCGTTGGTGGTGGTACTTGACGAAGAGGACCAGTGGCAGCGCGTAGATGATCGGATAGATCTTGAAGTGCACCGACAGGCCATAGCTGCATACACACTTGTTAGGTGTGTATCGTGTGTGCCGTGTGTGTCGCGTATGTGGCGCGTACAGGATGGCGCCGAGGATGAGCCTCTTCGTCAACAGGCAGTAGAGGGCGGCGACGACCAGGAGGCCGATGAGCGACTCGGCATTGCCGCGCGTGGAGATGACGATCGAGAAGGGGTTGAAGAGCCACACACACGCCCACACGATTGCTTCCTCTTGCCCTGCAGCAACCACAGCCTCCGCCTTCTTCGTGCCCTTCGTCGTCGTCGACTTTGGTTTTGTTGTAGACTTGCCCGCAGCTGGCGCGATTGTGGGCTTGGCTTGGTCATTGAGGAGAGGGACCAGGAGGTAGATGAGCGCGCCGATGGCCACATCGCCGGCGGCGAAGAGGAGCTTCCCGAACACCGGATGGAGATAGATGTTGGGCGTCATCAGCCACGCCCTACAATGGTAGGGTTGCTTTCAACGTGAGAGCTCACGTAAAGGCATGTGGGCTGTGCCTTTGCGGAGGTGCGTACGTACAAAAGAGGAGTGTAGCGATAGGTGCTTCGGTCATAGGGGCTGCCTCCCTCGGTGATGAACCGGGCGGCATCGGTGAATACCATGTAGTCGATGTCCGTGTACTTCACCACCACTGCACGCAAACCCGTCCACACGGCCGTCGTGAGTGACGTCGCTTTGCAGAAAAAAACAAATAAAAATAAAGAAAAAAGGTAGGAGGGTACTAGTGCGGTCCTGCCACTCGCCGTAGCCGATCAGCACAAGGCGCACCACGAATGCCCCCACGAACACCCACCAGGGATGTCGCCCCGCCAACCCTACGACCGGCTTCAGCAGTCCTGCCCCCTCCATCCGAAACAACAAAATGCTGCGCGTGACTCAACACGATTTCTTTTTCAACAGCTGAAAGGAAATTGGTTTTCTCTTGAGTTTTGGGGTTCGCGCCAAAACGAGGAAGAAGCAAACCCACAACACCAACGCAAGATGAGGATCGTGATTCGCTCTGAGGGCAAGGCGGCCGAGTGGAACCTGATAGAGATGCAAGGCGAGCTCTTCGTGCCGGAGGGGACGTATGATGGCAAGGAAATCGGCAAGTTGTCGGAACGCGATGGAGTACGAAACAAGATGACTGCCTCTCACCTGCAATGTAAACTCATCTTCGGTCTTTCATTGCAGGTTCCCATCCTTATTATTGGAAATCACTACCTGGAGGGCAAGCGAGTTGCATTGAAGAAGCCGCTCGCAATTCTCAACAAGGACGAGACAGCTGCAGCTTCGATGGAGCTTGACACCGATCAGTCGCAGGCCGTAGACTACCGACTTGCGGGTGTCATCAAGTTCAAGTACATCTTCAAGAATCGCCCCAAGCCACTCTAGACGGCCGATTTGTACGCCTCCCATCTTGTACATAAAATAAATCAGCAAATTCATCGCAGCAGAAAATGGCGCGAAAACAACAACGCAGGCCAAACGAAGAAGTCAGTGGCGCCGCACACGCGTACGATCGCACACACTCACGAACGTAATCAATGCGCATGTGTCCGCAACGCGTCAGGTGCTCTCTACGAAGCCGCTGCTGAATGCGCAGACGACGTACACCACGTCGATGGCGCCCTACAACGGGACCTACACCACCTTCATGCGCGTGTGCCCACCGCCCTGCACACTCCACCGTCCCTGGTCCTCGTCTTGGCCGTTCTGATTCGGTGCTACTCATGAAACGTTGGTGGTCGCGTAGTCGAGCAAGCCATGAAAACGATCATCATCTTTCTTGACTTGCCAAGGCGCGTTACCTTTCGGCCCTCGGAAACTAAAGACAACGGCACAACGCGTTCACAGGAACCCACAAAAGAAGCTTCAGAAAAAGGCCGGTCGTCAGACAAAACCAAACCAAAGAAGAAGAGGGGCAGAGATGGATGCACAGCACAACCATATACCGCCGGAGCCTGACCCCGGGGCTGCCCCAAAGGTCGTGGCCCGAGCCTGCAACTTTTGCCGTGCGGCTCACATCTCCTGCGAAACGTACCCCCCCGGCCATCAATCAATGCATGAATGCAGTATCGATGATTCAGTAGAGGAAGACAATAGATTTATTTGTGTCTGGACTATATGTCACACAGCGCGCGGCCGTGCCAGAGGTGTGTGCGGCTCGGCCGGGGCGAGTGGTGCTGCGACGTGCCGGCCAACAAGCGGGGCCGCCCGCCCATCCACGGGCGCCGCTCGGCCCAGTACCAGGAGCAGCAGCGACAGAAGAGGAAGAAGCAGAAGATGCAACAGCAGCCACAGCAGCCGCAGCCGCAGCCGCAACTCCAGACCCCCAAACTGGAACCACATGACAACGACCAACAGCCCGACGACGGCATAGGCCGTGCTGCACGCGCCCCTCCCGAGCCGCCGCTTAGCCTACGCCCGTCTCCAGCACCAGCACCAACACCAGTACCGCCAGCACCAGCTTCGTCGTCACAACTATCGCCACCCCCGCTGCCGTGGTCGTCTTCATCGTCATCTTCTTCGTTCTTTCAAGCCACCAACACCAAGCTCGAGGCCTTCTTTTCGGCCCTGCCGGCGACGGCGACGTCAGCCACGTCAGCAACAATGACAACGACAACGACAACGACAACGAAGCGGTCACCGTCGCCGTCGCCGCCATCATCGTCGTCTTCGTCGTTCTCGCTCGCGCCGCAGCCCACGTCTCCGCGTCAGCTGCCGTTACCGGCGGGGAACGGCGGCGCCAGCGGCAGAGAACAGCTGGCGGCGCTGGTGGCGCAGCTGATGGCCGAGGTGCGCACCCTGCGCGAGGCCAACGAGTCGCTACATCGCGACAACGAGACCCTGCGGCGGCGGCTCGACGCCCTCGAGTCCCAGCAGGCCGCGCACGCCCATCGCGTCGACTCACTCCTCGAGTTCGGCGCCGCACGACACGCGTCGTTGCGTAGCGACCACAACAACCACCACGGCGCGCCGCGGCTCCAGGGCCAGACCACGACGCCGTTCGTGACCTGCGCCCACGGGCTCGAGGGCGCATGGAGCCACCTCCTCTTCACCCCGCCGGCGTCGACAACAATGCCGACGTCATCGGCCTCGTCGCGGTCGCCGCTGTCGCCGCGGTCGTCGTTCTCGTCGTCGTCGACCGAGTCGCTGTCGCCGCGGTCGTCGTTCTCGCTCGAGCGGTCGGTGCTGCAGTCGAGCCTGGTGGCCTCGCAGCAGGCGCTCGACGAGATGCAGCGACACGTCCCGCTCCTCCGGCATTACTACGTCGCCCCGAAGGACTTTGCCGTGCAAGACATCAGGTAACCGCACGCACGCGCGCACACACGCACGCACACGTGACGGTAACTAACGCGGTCACGTGTGAAGGTATCCGGTGTACGTGCTGGCGCCTACACTGGGCGGAAATAGCGCGTGTCCCGTGATCAAGTGGGTCAACGAAGCCTTCGTCAGTCTCAGCGGCTACACCATGGTACGCCCTGTTATATATGCGTGTGTTATACATTTTTGTTTTTATTTTTGCTATTTGTTATGCTTTGATTGTATTGATTTTATTTTATTTGTTTTGTGTTTGATTTGGTTTATTTTTGCTAATTTGCGGTTGGTTGGATTACAGGACAAGCTGATAGGGATGCCTCTCTCAAAGCTGTTCTCTTCGCAGAAGAGCCAGACTGCGCAGCTGGCCGCCAGCATATTCAACCAGTACGCGCCAGCAGGCCTCGCTTGCCCTTTTCATCCAACTCTGACCTGCGTCTCGTGCTGTTTTCGCGCGCGTGTGCGTGTTGTGTGTGTCGTGTCGTGTCGTGTTGCTCTGGCCAGATGTCCGATGAGTGTTAGCGGGACGTTTGCTCTGCATCCGCTCTTGCGGCAGCGCAACGGGTGCACGGTGCGAATCGACGAAGTCAACCAATTCTTCTACGGCCAACACGGCGCTGTACGTATGCGGATCTCGTTTGACAACACACACACACTCACGACCTGACCACCGTGGTTTTCTTGGTGCCTGCAGGTGTCGTTCAGTGTGACGTGCATTCTGGGCTGGCAGGCAGACTCGTTGCGCCCGGACGAGCAGTTCGGCCAGTGGCTGCCTCAATTGCTGCGCCTCACGTGATCCTCGCACCGAGAAGTTTGTCCATGACCAAACATGATCTTCTTGTACAGACCCTTGACATGTTTGTGTGATATTCAGTGTGGGAGCAGGGAATTGGTGGGTACAGCGTCCAACTGAGGCTGTGATCACAACCCAAATCCACAGAAGGTGTGGCTTCTGATTGCAACCAACTGCAAAGGCGGCACAACTGCAGAAACATGTCTGGCGTGGGTCAGCGCACCACATGGGGGTATTAAACCAACCAGATGTAAGTGTGCCTGTGGTTGGCTCTCGCAACCCAATCCAGCCAGAGAAGAGTAAAAATTAGCTTTGTACGGGCCAATCATCGTCCGGGTGAACGACAAGTCACTTAAAGTGTGGCGCGATCAGTTATTGACTTACCTTCACCCCAATGCGCACCTTCCACTACACCCTCGGCCTGGGCCTAGCCCTGGCCCTCCTCCTGGTGGCGGCCTTGACTGTGCAGGCCCAGTCGGGCGTGCCCGGCACCGTGCTACTCGACGACTACCCCGGCGCGACCGACGACGACAAGCTCACGGCTGCGCTGGCCGACGTCAAGACCAAGACCTACATCCCGGCCATCTTGCTCAGCGGCCGCACCTACACCTTCACCAAGACCCAGACGCGCGTTCAGCGGACTTAAAATCGTGGGTCCTCCAGCCGGCTATTTTAACTCCGAGCTCTCCAGCGGCCACTTCAACAGCGTCAAGGTATCATCATCGCACCTTCTTGAGGAGTGATTCTATGGGAAAGGCTATGGGCGGTTTTATTGATTTTTATTTTTTTATTGGCTGCTTTTGATAGGTCAACTTGAACGTCGGTACGGGAGTGAACTCGTGGTTCGTGGGAACAGCTACGACCTACGACGTCTACATCGCGCGCATCGGCTTCGCCTCGTCCAACGGCAACTCGCAGTTCTGGCACCACCCACTCAGCGCCGGCACCATCTACGCCTCGACCTTCGAGACGCTCGGCTTCTTCGGTTTCAAGTACGTCTTCGGCAACCCCACCGAAAAGTGCGCCATCACCCAGGTACACCACTACCACCTCATCATCTCCACCTCGTCACCACCGTCGTCGTCATCTTCATGATCAACACCTTGATTGACCACCTGTGTGTCATCAGGTCAACTTTGTGGGCCAGTGGACGGCGGTGCCGTCGCTGGACACGGCCTTCACGCTCGGCGGATCAGACAACGAGCTGTGGACCTCCGGCTACCTCAACATCGGCGGCGGATCGGTATGTGCCACCACTTTCAGTCTTTTTAAGGTGGCTGCTTAGCTAAGAATTCAAAATCAATTTCAAAAATAAAAACAGCAAGCGAACCAACGGGCGGTACCTGCTGCGTTTCGAAAGCCTGAGCAAGACCAACGTGGGTCCCATCTACGTGACGGCGCACAACGGCTGGTCGGGCCTCCTCGTCACCGGCTCCGACTCAAACGGCCCTGGCCTCGTCATCAACGGCGCCCGCTTCGAAGGGTATGGTGCATCATCACACCACACACACCGCACACTCGCATCACTCATTTTTCGTGTGTGTCGTGTGGTGTGTCGAAAAATACAGAATGAACGCGAACGACCCGTCCAGCGGTGCCGTAGTGGTGCAGAAGGGCGGAAAGACCATCTACCGCGACGTCTGGATCGCCTACGGCATGACCAACCCCACCGCCAACGGCCACACTCCCGTCGATCAGGTACGCCCCAGTCGGCTTCGCACTGTTTCACATCGCGTGGGCTCACACGTGTGCGGTGTGCGGGGTGTGCGGTGTGTGCGTGTGCGTGTGCGTGTGCGGTGTCAAACGAAAGGGCATGATTATGCACACGGGCGGCGAGGCGCTGTGGGACGGCATCAACTACGATCGCGCCACCGGCGTGTCGCAGGCCGTGCCGCTCATCTACGCCAGCGGCGGCAAGGTGCGCGTGCGCAACACCTTCACCGCGGCCAAGGGCGGCGTGTGGACCGCGTTGCCCATCGTCAAGAGGGCCGGCTCCGCCGTCTACAACCTCGACGACACAGTCACCGAGACCATCTAAAATTGATAAAGAAAAAGAGATTATTTTTATTTATTTTGCTTTTATTGTGCTTCTTCCAATTCTACGTCGGACGATGCGAAGTTGACCACTCCGCCCGGCGAGGCCATTTGCCGTCGTTTCCACACGGCCACGGCGATGGCGGCTACCACCACCACGACCACGAGCAGGACCGCCACGCCCACCAGCACCGGCACGAGCACCTTCACCAGAATGTCATCACTCTCACCATCTTCGCCTCCTCTCCCTGCATCAAGCACCGTTTCAAACTCAGTGCGTGTGCAGTGTGCGTGTGCGTGTGCGGTGTGTGCGGTCGTGCGTGTGCGTGTGCGGTACCTGGCAAGAGCATGCCAAAGTGCGGGTCGTAGTTGACCAGGTCGAACGTGCCGGCGAACTTGAGCACCAGAAGATAGCCGCGCGGGTCATCGGGGAGCGGGGCCAGCGTGTAGTTGAAGGCCGACCCGTTGCGCGAGCTGAACACCGCAAAGTTGGGCACCGCCAGGCTGAGGCTGAAGTTGGCGGCGTCGAACGACACCGAGTCCACCGCCGCACCACCCGGCGCCACGGCATTGTCGGCCAGCGGGCTGGGCTGGCTCGACGAGCGGCGCGTGGTGGCGGCCTGACTCAGTCGCAGCGAGATCTCTACTTCGACGCGCCGCGTCGCCACATCGAGCTCGGGCCACTCGCGCGTCTGGTTGTCGAAGCTCTGCAGGCCCGCCAGGTTGAGGGTCACCTTCTGGTAGTTCTTGGGGATGGTGAGCACTTGCTGGTCGAAGACCACCTCGGCCTGGGCGCCGTAGAGGCACTGCTGCAGCACGAAGCTGGCGCCGTTGTCGATCAGCCGATCGTAGCGCACGCACAGGGCCTGGGCGTTTCCATCCTTGCAAAAAATAAATATTAATAATTTGATTTCAATATAAATTCAACAAATACTTTAATAGAAATAGAAATAGAAAATAGAAATAGTATAAAATAGAGAGAAATAACATTACCTTGGGCTGGGATCGGAGGTACTGGGTGTCGTTGACGGTAATGACGAACTGGGCCTGCTCTTGCTGGCTGGTGGTGTTGACGTAGTACACCTTGACCGCTTCATAGCGCAGCTCCAGCGACGCTCCCTATTTTCGGTGGAAAACCACAAACTAAGCGTCGGCCAATCATACCTGCGCAACATTGATAGTTTCCTCCAATGGCGCTGAAGAGGTCGTACCGGGAAGATTGCGCCCTGACCGTCCTTGGGTTGGAGCAGGCAGTTGGGCGAGGTGAAGTTGAAGCTGGCGTCGGCCCCCGACACGGCGAGCTTGTTCAGCGCCGTACACTCCTCGGTGGTGGCGAGCCCAAAGGGCTTGCCGTTGCAATCGCCGCACTCCAGCGGGGCTCCCGCCGCATCGCATCGGCTGCACATGTCGAGCCCTTGTTCGCAACCGACGGATAAACCCGCTGTCGTGTCGTGTCGTTTGTGGCGTGTCGTCGCGTCAGTGAGAGATATAGTGTTTTTTTCTACATTATATACAGCCTTTAAAGAATAAGACGGTAGAGCGTGTACATACCACCGATGTCGGTGATGTTGATGGCGTTGGTGCAGATGTTGGGGTCCGACGCGATGCTGAAGCCGAGGCACCCGCCGCACAGCGCGTCGCGGTACCGATTGGCGAAGTTCTCGCGCTTGTACCCGTTCCTTGGGGTCGTCCCATTTATACGTGGTGTCAGACGCTGTGGCACGCACACAAAAACACGCACACAAAAACACGCACGCACGCACGCACGCACGCACGCACACACAAACGCACGCACATGACCGCACACCAGGCACCTGAAAATGGAGGAGGTGGTGGCGTCAATGCTGGCAAGTGCCCCGCATATAGCGCCAAATGTGCTCTGTCCCCAGACCATGCTGTTCCTCATCTCCGCGTGGCATCCAGCCACTCTCAGCGCACCACCTACAGGTGAGTGTGCGTGTGCGGTCGATCGTGTGCGTGTGCGTGTGCGGTCGGTCAACGTGTGGTGATTAGATTCAATCCAGTACAACGTACCGAGATTGTGGGAGATGCTGGAGTTGGTGATGGTCAGGGTGTCAGCGCAGTTGTTGACGGTGACCATGGACGACACCGGCGAATTGAAGTTGACGTCGAGCGTGGTCGAGTCGATCCGGGAGCCGGCCTTGAGCCGGAGGAGCAGGAGCATGCCGCCCCAGTTGATGCTGATGTCCGAGTCGATGATCGTCAGGCGACCCTGATCGACGATCATGAGAACGGTGCCCAGCGATGCCTCGTTGCCGTTCGCCAGGAACTTGCAGCGCGTGATCGCCAAGTCTACGTCTTGTGTGTACAAGACACTAGCCCTGTCATTGGGAGAAAGATAAGTAAGCACACGCGCACACGCACACGCGCACGTGCACACACACACACACACACACCACACACCACACACACACACACACACACGACACACACACACGACACACACGCACGCACGCACACACGTGCACACACGCATACGTAGGCGCTTGATTGTAGAGGAAGACGGTGTCGATGATGTTGAGAGCAAACACTTGCTCGGCGTTGATGACTCCTCCGAGAACCGTGGCGGTGCCCAGCAGGAAGGCCGAGTCCACCACCGTGACCACCGCCGAGTCGCAGAAGAAGAGCGCCAGCTGGAGGCCTGAAGTGTAGAGGAAGGTGGCATTGGCGATGGCGATGTCGCCCGTCACGTTCCGCAGCGACAGGCCGACGGCGTAGATGCTGGCGTACACGTAGAGCTGGTCGACCACCACCCGCTCGGCTTGGACGACTTCAATCACGCTCAACGAGGCGATGAGCGAGTCGAGATAACAGTTGCGGATGGCGACCTCGCGCACGGCGCGCGCGGTGAGCACGGAGGCGATGGTGTTGTACTTGAACACGCTCACGCGGTCGAGCGTGAGCCGTTGCGCTTCCGCGATCGCGAAGGGCTGGCGCTGCTCGCCGTGGGCGACGAAAATCAAATCTACGGTTGACCAGTCGTCAATCAGCGCAACAGCCAAACACGCACACAACACACGCAACGCGCACGTACGCGCGCGCGCAACACGCAAAAGGCAGGGACTGACCAGAAAAGCTGATGTTGTTGGCTTGCGAGATGTTGAAACTGATCTTTCCGCTCACCGCAGCTGCCGGCAGCCGGCCCACAAAGGAGATCGTCTTGTTGGCGCAGCCGAAGCATGTGAACTCTTGTGTGTAGTTGCCTGTGTTTTGTTGTTTGTTGCAACAGTTCATTAACAAAGAAAGCCCCGCTACACGTCCGAAAATGAGTCTTTGGCCGCGGTGGGGGAAGGTGCCTGATGCCACGTGGACGACGTGGTCGGTGTCGGCGGAAGCTGTGATGGCAGCCACCAAGGCGGTGAGGTCGGTCGTGGGGTTCATCTCGTGGGTGGCCCCTGGTTAGGGGCGGGCAGCATGGATTAAATGTATATGCATAAATAATAATAATAAAATAAATGTTTTATGTCGTACCGTGCGCGACTCCGGCAATGCAACAGAGGAGGAGGCAGAAGAGGGCGGCGAGGAGGAGTGGCCGAGGCTCCATCGTGGGAGGGAGTGAGGGGAATGACTCCACCTGCCGGATTTGCTGCAGTGTGAGGCCCGTGTGAAGGCACTGCGGCAAACTTAGTGGAAAGGAGGGTAACGGCATTGTTGACAACGAGTCGGAGTTCCAAACTGACTCGTGCCGTAACGACCACTTCCTGGTTGTGCGATCATTTCAGGCCAGCTGATGGCCATCAGCTGTTGATTGCTCTCCCCCGTTTATGGTTGTCATATTACAGGTCTTCTCTGCCGCGGGCCGTTCTGACGCTCATCTTTACAAAACAAATAAATAAAAATTCCATTTTTGATTTTTTGAGACTTTTTCTCAACTCGGCCAAACATTTCCCCAACCTTTCTGTGCTGGGAGTATTAATCGAAAAAACTAAATATTAAATAAATCACAACAAACCACACATGGCAGATCACCAAGAGGGCGCGCGACCACCATGGCAGACCAACGCGCGCTACAGGCCGTTCAGGAAGAAGCGATTCGTTAAAGGCACATATGGGGAGGATGTGGAGGTGGATGCGAACGAAGAGCAGATGGATGATGTCCAGCGAGCACGGCTGGGCGCTGAGGTCAGCTCCTTCTACTCGCAGTTGCTTGCCACCGCTCCCGCTCTCAGGCCGCCCTTGAAGCGACCACGCTCGGTCGGCACCGACAGAGATGTACAATCGCCCTCGATTCCGAAATCTGCAGCCCAACCGCCACCATCTTCATCCATCTCGACCACTTCCTCCTCTTCTGCTGTGTCCCCGCCTTTAAATCCAGCAGAATCCCAACTCATTCTTCATCGCGATTTCTCCACCACTACTTCCTCTCACTACTTCTGTGCCACGTGCAACGACCACGTACCATCGACCGTGTCCCTGAGCCAGCACAGGACGTCGACGATTCATCTCTTCCACACGACCCACAAGGCGACCCCCACATTCGGCATCCCGCCCAACAACGTGGGCTACCAGATGCTGCTACACAAATACGATTGGGAGCAGGACAAGGGCCTCGGCACCGAGGGCCAGGGCCGCCTGGAGCCCATCGCCACCCGACTACGCGCCCCCGACGATCGCAAGGGGGTGGGCCACGAAGCCACGCTCGCGCGGCCGCTACGCATCACCCACACCAAGTCGCGACACGGCACGGCCGAAGACGAAGAGGAGCAAGAGCACCTCGAGGCGGCACCGCTGCCCAACGAAGCGCTCGCCCTGGAGCACAACAAGCCCGACAAGAAGAAGAAGAAAAAGAACAAGAAACGTAAGCGTAAGGAGAAGCGACAGGAGAAGCGGGACCGCGAGGATCGACAGCGGCAGCGCGACCAGGGCGTACGCGAAGCCGTCTACAACGAATGGCCCGTTCTCATCGCTCCCTAGCAAGCCCTTCTACACGTACAGCTTTCCTCCCCTCCTCCTTCAAGTAGCGAGGACTGACTCGAATGTAAATAGAGTATGTGCATTGTACTACATGTTGCGTTGTTGTTGTTGCTTCTTCTTCTTCTTGTCGAGCGGTTTGACACGTCTTGCTTCAGCGGCTCTTGGTGTCGAAGGACCACACCCAGATGCAGCCGTCGGAGGCGGCGCCGACGAGGCGGCCGTCGGGCAGCACCACCATGGAGTTGACCTTGAGGTCCTTCGTGCCGGGCACCAGCCGCCACGTACTGCCATCTCCCTCCTCCCTCTCCTCCACCACCACCGCCCTCTTCTCCTCCTCCTCAACGCTCCATTGCCGCTCTCGCTCTCGCTGCTTGTCGCCATCTTCTTCATCTTCGTAAGCGTCGGCGTCGTCGCCGCTGGCGTCGCCTTCGCTGCTGCCGCTTCGGCTTCGGCTCGAGCTCGAGCTCGGGCTCGGCTGCCGCTCTCGTCTTCGCGTGATCCGAGACTGCGCCGTCGTTGTCGTTGTCGTCGCGCTGCTGCCGCGGTCATCAGTGGTGCGTCGACGCGTCGACGGTGGCGATGACAATGGCGCGGTGGAGGACTGGGGCGCGGTGGCGGCGATGGCGTTGAGGTCGAGTATCACGAGACGCGCGTTCGTGTTCGACGACCCGTAGTAGTGAATCGCCACGGCGAGGTATCCTCCCGGCAGCCCTGTCATGATGTCAGTTACGTCGGTTGACACACACGCGCGGCACACGCGACACAACGACGAGGATGTGCTGACCCATCATGTTGCGTGCGTAGCCGTCGTATTCGAAGATGGTGCGCAGCTTCTTGGCGTTCTTGACGTCCCACACGGCCACCTGGCCCTTGTTGGTTCGCTTCTCCGGGTCCCAGTGGCCCGTCGACGAGATCAGCCGCATCACATTCTTCGAGTCTGTGTCGTGTGTGTCGTGTCGTGTGTTGTGTGCGTGTGTGTTGTTGAGGGTAAGCACACTACAGAGTATCTCCAACGCGAGGAGTGGCGGATTCGCACCCGAGACGTCGGCAAAGAGGCCCTGTTTGTCGTACATCACCTGGAAATGCCACACGGGCTCCGTCGCTCCCTTGATCGTATTTACACGCTTCCCTACACGAGTGCGCGTGTGCGCGTTGAGTGTCGCGTCGTGTGTGGTGTGTGTCGTGTGCCATGTGTGTTGTGTGGTGGGGAGGGGCTGCAGTGGAGATGAGCGACGTACCGGCGTCGACATCCCAGACGGTGATCTTGTTGTTCTCGGCGCCGGCCACGAGGTGCCCATTGGGCAGCGTGGCGAGCGAGAGCACAGGGCTTCGCATCAGGCTCACCATCCGCTGCAACACTCTATCATCGTGTGTCGTGCGTGTCGTGCGTGTCGTGCGTTTCGTGCGTGTCGTGCGTGTCGTGCGTGTCGTGCGTGTCATGAGTAACAGAGCAAAAAAAAGTGTTGGGTGGTGGGAGGTCACACCGAAGGCACTGCCCGGTAGTGACATCCCAAATGCGGATTGATTTGTCTTCCGAGCCGCTGGCCAGCTGTCGTCCGCCCTTGAGCGGTTGCAGCGCGTTCACTAAAGGTGCCAACCCAACAGATACACACACGACACACACACACACACACACACGACACACACACACACACACACGACACACACACACGTACAACAGATCACGCAACACTCCAGTCAACGCCTCATTTGCAGACCGGCACGTCGAGTCGGGAGGAGCCGAAGGGTACGAACCTTCGAGGGTGTGGCCTTCGAGGGCGCGCAGGCATTCGCCCTGGACCACGTCCCAGATGAGGATGAGGTGGTAGTACACGCTGGCCAGGTGCCCCCTCCGCCCTCGCGTCGTGCTCGCACTCCCCTCGCGCGCCTCCTTCCCTACGGGCGCCGCGGGCCACGGGATGCTCGCCAGCTCCCACACCTCCTCGCTGCCGCCCACAGCCCAGTCGCCGCTCGACTCGGCGTCTGCTCGCTGCGCGGCCGCCGGCTTCTCCTGTGTCGCCGCCACTGCCACCTCTTCCTCCTCCTCCTCCTCCTCGATCCGCTTCATCAGCTCCGAGCTTTCAATACTCTCCTGGGCCATGATTCGTTCTGTGCGTGTCGTGTGTCGTGTGTCGTGTGTCGTGTGTCGTGTGTCGTGTGTGCGTGACGTCAGCGCAGGGTCCGGGCAACGACAGCAGAAGCGGGGTAGTAGGTTTGGGGGCACCTCGATAGAGCGAATAGCGATTACGCCGCGAGACCACCGGGGCGCTGGTGTACCCGCGGTCGTTCATCGTCAATGCGGTCGGCGACTGCGGCGGCGATGTCGAGGGCGACGGCGATGGCGACGTCTCCAGGGTCGGCAGCGCCTGCGGGGAGGACGGCGGGCTCGACAAGGGCGACGACGACGACGATGGCCTGTTGCCTGCAGCCTTGCTACGCTCCCACTTCTTCGCGATCCACGACCGCTTGCGCGTGCGGCTCACCGTCGGCAGGTCGTCAACCGAGCGCGGCAGCAGCAGCGGCGACGGCTGATCGGTCGCTGTCGACACTGTCGACGACCGCACCAGCGAAAAGGGCGACGCCGAGCCCAGCCGGGCCATCAGCCCAGAGGCCGAGCCGCCGTCGACGGCGAGCTTCGCCTGTCGGCCGCGCTGGCCGCTGTTGCTTCGGCTGCGGCGGGATTCGATCTCGCGCTCCTCCTCAGGCGAGTAGGCGGGCAGCCGGAGCTCGACCAGGCTCGCCAGCGCCATCGACCGGAAGCGGCGGTTGAACCACCGCAGCATCGTGTACTGTAGGGTCCGCACGCAGTGGCTTCCGTCCGGTCCCGTGCCGTCCACGTCCCAGATCTTCACCTCGCCCTCCGAGTAGCCGCTCACCACGTACAACTTCATTCCCGACGACGACGATGATGAAGCCGATGACGATGATGATGGTGGTGGTTGAGTTGATGAAGAAGACGATGATGGTGAAGGCGGTGTTGATGGTGGAGGTGGCGCGGCAGAGGGGAAGAGAATGGCGGGGAGTGGTAGTAGGACGAGGGAGAGGAGCGAGGAGTTGGCCGTGTCGGCCGCGGTCTCGCCGGCGTCGATGCCGGTGCCGCTGGTCAGCAGGTGGCGCGAGGGCCGCGCGCGCAGGTAGTCTACCGGCGGGCAGATGATGCGCGCGACGGCGCGCCAGAGCGTGCACACCCTGCGCACGTTGGCCAGGCGCCGGTGGTGCGGCCGCAGGTGGTCCACGCTCGCGCTGGGGCCTGTCGTCATCGACGATGCTGATGCTGATGCTGACGTGGCGCCGAACAGCCGACGGAAGATCTTGAGGAGGAGATAGGGGTCGTGCAGGACCTGCTCGACCGCGTTGGACGGCACGAAGCAGTCGTCGCCATTGTCGACGCGGCCTTCTTCGTGGTCGGTGGTGGTGGTGGATGAAGGGTGGTGGTCGTCTCCCTCGTGATCGCTGTCCAGGCCACGATCGGCCGTGGCCGGCTGGTGGTGGCCGGTGGTGGTGGCCGGTTCGCTTTCTTCGGCGCTGGCGGCGCGAAAGAAGCGCTCGGCGGCGGCACCGCGGCGCGTGGTGAAGGTCGCCGCCACGTCCATCTCGCCTGTTGCGTTGCGCGATAAAAAAGATTTCATAATTATTACTAACTGAGAAAGCTAATAAAAATAAATTTATCGTATAAATAATAAATATTGATATACTTAAGTAAAACCAATTCATAGGAAATATTCGAGTGGCACGCCTACGAAGGCTGCAAACTTGAAACTGTGTTTTATAATATTATAGAATAGATTTAAAAGCGTTGCTTTATTTTTTAATAAATTTTTTAAAATTGAGAATGCGAAAGATAAAGATATGCACCTGGTTGATGGATGCGATCGAAGTAGCAAACTTGCTTCAGATCGGCCCTGCAGGCCAGTACGGCGTTGTGTTCGGCACCAACGACAACGAGAATCTGTTAAAATCAAAGCGAGCGCGAGTCAGTCTCCGCCGGCACCTTTACTTTTAGCTGTGCAACCAATGCCGTCATTGCGCCAAAGCCAGATGGTGGTCAGATGAAACACACACACTTCCCCACCAGGGACCATCGTACATGTTCATCAGCTCATGGCCTCGCCGAGTCTGAAGGAAGTCCATGCGTGGTGCAGGGCGTGCCACAGCCCACACACCGCGTGTAGGCACGCCAAAGCCACGAGGCAGTGCTGACGTGGCGGGCGATGCGCTTTTTTTTTGAACCAAAGTGACCAAGGCCGGTGAGTTGCGTTTTGATTTCTGAAGCAGGTTCGGAAGAGGCGGAAGAGGAGGACGAGGAGGATCGTTTTTTGATCAGATCTTATGGATGAGACGATAGACAGCGCCCTCTTGGAGGCGGAGGTGGAGGACACCTTCGATGGAGGGGATCCATCCATGGCGTTGTACAATTCGGCCGTCCTCTACGCTCAGATTGCAGGCACCATCGCCACCCTCCTCTTCAGCGTCCAGTGCGTCCCCCCAATCTTCAATCAACACCTGGCTTCAACATTTTTCCATTAATCCACACTAATCTTCATTCTTCGCCAATTGTCTTCTTCTTGCTGAATCGATTGCAATGCATTCGCTTTGGGTGCAGGTACTTGCCACAAACGTATCTCAACTACAAACGCAAGTCGGTGACGGGCTTCAGCGTCTCTGGAATCATCATCAAACTGGTCGGCTCCTGCTTTCTCATCGTCAACGCCTGGGCGAGCGGAGGTGACTTGTGCCCCCCCCCAAAGCCTGATGCACAACCCACTCAAACTGGCTCACTTTTTGTGACTCATGTGGCTCTCGCCATTGCGCAGAGACCTGGCCAGTGGTCATGTACGGGCTGTGCAACACCATCCAGCACTCCATTTTCTGCGTTCAGTGCGCCTCCATTCACCATCGCCATCGCCATCACCTTCAACCATCATCATCACCTTCTTCTCTTTGCTGACTCCAATCATTGCAATGGAACGTATGTAACCCCAGGTTTTCCATATACAAGAACAACCCGAACTACAGCCTGTGGCTCTTCTTCCTCCTCGTGCCCGCCCTACTCTGCGGCATTTTCCCTGGGAGCATGGGTAACGTGAATTGTGTGTGGCGTGTGCTTGTGCGTGTGTGTGTCGCGTGTTGCGTGTGTCGCGTGACGAGTTTTGTGTTGTACACGTCTTTGCTCACATCACCCATTCTGGCCTCGTTTTGGTTTAGTCTTCACGAACAGCATCAAACCCATCACGCAAGTGATCAGGTACATTGCGGCTCACTGGCGATCGTGCTCTGGAGCTCTATATTTGCTAACACGTGGCCGCACACACGCACACGCACACGCACACGCACACGCACACGCACACAGTCACTTCCCCCAGTTGCAAGAGTGCTTCTCGGCGAGGACGACCGGCGGCGTATCCCTCATGTCGCAGCTATTCAATCTCTTTGGCGGCATACTCGGCGTCTACAGTACACTCCACTTCTTCGTCGTCATTGTAGCCATCATCAGTTTTCGCACCCGCTCACTCATCACTCGTACTCTGGTGGCAGTGTGTTGGGTGATTCCCGCCAAGTCGCCCATGACGATCCTCTTGTACATCAACTCCATGTTCCAGGTAAAAACACAACGTGTGTGCGGTAGTGCGTGTGCGTGCGGGTGTCAAGCAGAGAATCACCGTCTTCGTCCCGCCCATGATGTGTGTGGTGTGTGGTGGTGTGGTGTGTGTGTGCAGGCCCTCTCCCTTTTTGCTCTCTACTTCCTGTTCGACTTTGGGCGATCGCCCAAGCAGCAGCTCGACCCAGCAGGACCCGCCCACGAGAAAGCCACAGTGTACGTACCTCGACACTAGAATATAAAAACTTTAGGTTTGGAGTGAACCCAATGTCTCACCGGGTTTTGCTCTGACTAACCAGATGATTGCTCATGGGAGCGCGATGCGAACAAGGCCAAAGCGTGTGTGCTGACGGCCTCATAGTCAGTGGCCAACTGGACGACTCTGCTTCTTCTTTCCTCTCGACGCGCCATTTTGTGCGTGGGTTCGCACCCAAATTCAATGAGAAAATAAAGAAGAAGAAAGAAAAAGGATCCTTAAATATTTTTATTTTATTTTGTAGATGTCGCGTGCACCACCGGAGGATGGGACCTCGCTTGCGCCCACGTCCGGTCGTCCCGCAATGGTCCTGCCCAAGCGGGGCGTCAAGGACGTCCTCTCCGGTTCATTTTCCCTTCATTTCCATTTTTCTCCGTTTGCTAAATTGGTGCAGTCATCCGCTACTCATCTTAATTGATTTTGGATTACACTCACCCCACACTTTGCTACTACCAAGTTGTGGTTTGTACTCAATTTTATGTGGAATAATTATTAATAAATTATTCTTTGTTTTTTTCTCCTCTCAGGCTGCTTCGCTGGCGTGGTCGGGACCTGCATTGGCCATCCGCTGGACACTGTGAAAGGTACATCAATGGCCTATCATCCACCAACACGCGCGCGTGCTCGATCTAGCCTAAGCTCTACTCGTCCCCCAACGCACTGTGCAGTGCGCCTGCAGACCCAGTCGCACTACCGCGGCGCGCTCGACTGCTTCCTCAGCGTGGTCAAGAATGAAGGCGTACGCTCTCTCTTTCTCCTCGCCACACTCTTGCGAGGCACTGATTGGTCGCTGGTGCGCAGGTGCGAAGCCTGTACCGCGGCATGGGCTCGCCGTTGGTCAGCCTCACCATACTCAACATGCTGTACATATTCCTTTTTTTTATTATTATAACACTACTATAACTTTTTATTTCACTAACATATGTGACCCACAGCTCGTTCTCGGTCTACGGGCAGCTCAAGGTGAAGTTGCAGGAGTGGAACCAGGCCTTTGTGCTGCTGGCCCAGGAGGACCCACGCCTCACCACCACCAACAGCAGCAGCTCTGACCTGCCTGTTGACCCATCCGGTGCGTCTCTTCTCTTGTGTGTCGTGTCGTGTCGTGTCGTGCGATTGCAGCAAACAAAACACAGAGCAAAAAAAGAGAAAAAAGAGAGTGGCGCTAGGAAGGAGGAATTGAACCCCTACGCATCTCTGCGTCCATAGCTTTGAAGGCTACGCCCGCCACCAGACGAGCTCATCCCAGCATCTTCCAGCTTGCCTCCGCGCCACCTTTTTATCGGGCATTACTTTGCCTCGGTTAAATTATTATGGGTCGAATTCTTTGCATTCCTCCATTTTTACCCCGCGTGTCGTGTCGTTGGTCGTGTCGTGTCGTGTCGTTGGTCGGGCTGCTGACGTGTAACGGAATGGGCGACGCTACAGGGAGGCTGGCCGGATATCAGTATTTTCTTGCCGGGGCGGGGGTCGGGGCGATCGCCACCTTCCTCTCGACGCCGTTCGAAATGGTCAAGGTGCAGCTGCAGCTCGACAACGTGGCACTCAAGCAGTACGTCTTTCTTCCTCTCACACGAAAGAACGAAAAAGAAAGAACGAAAGAAGACGGACGGCGATGATGGTGATGACGAAAAAGAGAGAAACTGTTTCTAACCAACTGTGCGATCGCAGATATCGTGGAACATTCCATTGCGCCAAAGAACTGGTCAAGCTCCACGGACCCAAGATTTTGTACAACGGTACGAGAGTTTCCGCCGCACGCCACGCACGACACGCACGACACGCACAACGCCAGGGGTTGGTGCGTGTTCGCTCGTTTAACTGCGCTCTTCAGGCTTTTCGGTCAACATGTTTCGGGAGGTGGTGTTCTGCACGGTCTACTTTGGCTGCTACGAACAGCTCAAGCACGCCCTCAACCAATATTTTGGCCCGTACGACCGCCTTTTTTCCGCACACACCACACACACCGCACACAACTCTCATTTTATTTGTTTGTTTTATTTATTTGTTTTATTTATTATTTGCAGCACTGCCGACGGGAAAGACCACGCTCGGGCGATCTTGATTGCTGGCGGCACGTCGGGCGTGGCCGCCGGCTTCGCCAATTTCCCGCTCGACGTGATCAAGGCCAACCTGCAGGGCCAGCCGGTGACGCGGGCCTTCTACGCCGAGCGCCGCGGCTTCCGCGAGGTGGTGCGGGCCTGCTGGGCGCGAGGCGGCGTGCGCGCCTTCTTCTCGGGCCTCGGGCCGTCCACCCTTCGATCGGCCTTCGTCAGCTCCACCCGCTTCAGCGCCTACGAGTTCGCCTTCTCCTTCCTCTCTTCGCTTGAAGAAGACGGTCATCGATGACAACAAACATGTTTCTATTTTGGTTGAACACATTCTTTTTCGGTTGAAAATGTTGCATGTTGTGTGTGGTAAATATATATGGTTACATGTTGTTGTGAACATGTTGTTCAAAAAATGTTGATAATAATAACTGTTCACTAAAGCCCGTCGTGGCTTGTGTGGTCGGCAAAGTTGACCATGCTCGTGCTGTTCCGGTACGCGCGGTTGGTCTGTCGCTTCTTCCACACGAACCACGACGCGAAGCCGATGGCGAACAGAACCACCACCACCAGCGCCGAGCCCACCAGCACCGGCACCAGCACCTGCAGCAAGATGCCGTCGTCGCTCGCGCCGCCTTTGCCGTCTGCACGCACGCATGAGCGTGTGTGTGTGTGGTGTGCGTGTGCGTGTGCGTGTGCGGTGGTGCGTGTGTGCGCGATGGAAACGTACCAGAGCCGACGAGGAGGCCGAACTGCGGGTCGTAGAACACGGAGTCGAACGGGCCGGTGAACTCCAGCACCAGCTTGTAGTCGGCCGTCTTGTTGGTGGTTGACGACGACGACGACGACGCGTTGAAGCTGTAGGCGAAGGTCGAGGTGTCGTTGTCGTTGAAGACGGCGTAGTTGGGCAGCTCCATGGCCATGTCGAAGCTGGCCCCGACAAACCGCAGGGCCTCCATGTAGGTCGCGTTGGTGGGCACGGCGCCCATGGTGCCCGCCTGGCTCATGCGCAGGCTCAACTCGACCGCCACCCGCCGCGTCGTGATGTCGATGTCGGTGTGGTTGCGCGTCTGGTTGTCGAACGAAACCATAGACGACAGGCTCACCGCAATCTGCGCAAAAGCAAACATCAGCCCCGTGCAGTGTGTGCGGCGTGTGGCGTGTGCGGCGTGTGCGGTGGTGCGTGTGCGGTGTGTGCCTTGGTGAAGTCCGGGGGCACGATGAGGGTCTGGTTGCCGAAGAGCACGGACTGCTCGGCGTCGAAGAGACACTGCTGCAGCAGCAGGCCGGCCCCATTGTCGAGCACCCGCTCGTAGTTGATGCAGAACTGGTCCTTCGTCATGTTCCCCTGTTTTTCATGACACACGTCAACCCACGACCGCACGCGCATGACCGCACGACCGCACGCGCACGACCGCACCCGCGCAAAAATAGGCGAAGAATATGGACGTACTCGCGAGCGGGTGTAGTCGCTGTCGTTGATGGGGAAGCGATAGAGGGCCTGCTCGGCGTTGCTCGACGTGTTGAAGTAGTATACGGTCACGGCGTCGTACTGGAGCGCCATCGACGCCGATTCGTCGGGCGTGGCCGTGAGATCACACCGCGGCGCGGTTCCGTTGTAGTTCACCCGGGCGCCGCTCGACTTCAACGTGTTCCAGCTATCGCACAGCTGGCGTCGATGAACCGTCAACATTGCACCGCACTCGTCATCGCGCACGCACGCACGCACGCACACACACACGCACACGCACGCACACACGCACACACGCACGCACGCACGCACGCACGCACACACACACCATGGCACGCGCGCACACGCATACGTTGAAGAGAGGGTGGAGGCGGACCACTTGGGTTGCGTTGCCAAAGGGCTGTCCGTTGCAATCAGTACAGAGGGGCGCCTGTTGGCATTGGCTGCACTTGTTGAGTCCGAGCTTGCAACTCACATTGTAGCCTACGAAAACACACACGATACATGACACACGACACACACACGACACACACGACACACACGACACACGACACACGAAGGCAAATGTTGAATTGGCGGAGGGAGAAGGGTGGTCCAGAGAAGAGAGCGCACGCACCTCTCACGATGTCGGTTGCGTTGGCACAGGCATCGATTTCTCCGTAGAGCCGCAGACCGTTACAACCTAGCACGCGTCGGCGACAATTGTAAACTGTGATCGTCACGCACACACGCACACCCGCACACACGCACACACGCACACACGCACACACGCACACACGCACACACGCACACACGCACACACGCACACACGCACACACGCACACACGCACACACGCCACCGCCGTCGCACAAGCACTCGCACTTCCGCACACGCACGCAATAGGACGTACCGGCCATGCACGCGGTGTCGACAAAGTAGGACGGCCTGAACAGCACGAATGTCCAGCCGTTCCTGTTCGCCCCGCCCCCCCAAACAGGTGTGGCGGTCAGAAAGAAAGGAATGCAAAGAACGCGAAGCAGGTGGTGGCGGCATGTACCGGTAGATGGACGCCCGCTGCGCGTTGATCGTGCCCAGATTGCCACAGAGCGCGCCGAAGCCGCTCTGCGCCCACAGCTTCGTGTGCGACACCTCGGCTTCGCAATTTTGCACGAAGAGACCTCCACCTGCGCGTTGTGTGTCGTGCGCCGCGTTAGAGGAATGCGTGGAATGTGTGGAATGGAATGTGTGTGTGTGTGGATGGTATGTACCGAGATTGTAGGAGATGGTGGAGTCCAGTAGCTGGAAGCCCTGGCCGCAGCCGTTGACGCTGATCAGCGGACCCGAGGCCGAGTTGAAGTTGAGACCGAACGTGGAGCCGGTCACGCTCGACGCGCCGACGAGGCTGGTGAGCGCCAGGGTGGCGCCCCAGTTGAGGCTCACCTGCGACGCGGCCATCACCAGACTGCCACCAGTGACCGCGATCAGGGGCGTGGCGGTGGCAAACAGGTTCCCGTTCGATACGAAGCTCGAGCCGCTCACCGTCACGTTGGAGTTGGTCGCGCTCAGCCCATGCGCTCCACTAACAAACGCACATTCAGTTCAACACCGCACACGCACACGCACACGCACGCACACGCACACGCACACGCACTCACCTGCCGATGTTGAAGGCAAAGGTGGAGTCGATGACGGAGAGCGAGGTGACGCTGTTGGCCCGGATGCCGCCGGTGTTGGCCTGGTTGCTGTAGAAGGTGGTGTCGCGCACCACGACGGAGCCGCACGAGTCGAAGCTGGCGGGGGCGACCGAGGGCTTGCGCGCGGAGAAGCTGCACCGGTCCAGCACCGCCTGGCCCACGTTGCTCACCTCCAGCCCGGCCGACCCCAACAACCACTGGGTGAACTGCACGTTGGTCATGGTGAGTCGTGCCGCATTGCTGATCTTGACCGAAGTCACATCCTTGAAATTGATATCTGTGCCGTGCGTGCGTGCGTGCGTGCCGTGCCGTGCGTGCCGTGCGTGCCGTGTGTGCGTGCCGTGCGTGCCGTGCGTGCGTGTGTGCGTGCGTGCGTGCGTGCGGTGGACAATACGTCAGCGATTGAATTGAGGGTTCAGTTGTAGGGATGGAAATACCTTGAATGTGTACAAAGCCGGTGGTGTCGAAGTTGAGAGTAAATGATGAGATCGCCGTTCCGGTGAAGGTGACGCTCTTGGTCGTCGTGCAGCTGAAGCCCGAGGCTTGTTCGTTCGACAAAAAAAAAGTGGAAAGGTAATGGTGAGTGTGTGCGTGCGACTGAACCATAACAACACACGCACAGTCTGCGCACGACACGCAGCAGGCCAACGCGTACCAGGAAGAAAAGTCAAAAGCGCAACGGTGTTGTTAACATCGGGCGAGGCGTTGAGGCTGGCGCAGAGGGTGAGCTGGGAGAATGCGTTGAGCTCAAACTCTGCACAGACAACAAAAATTCCCCTAGGTGATTTTTTTTTCTTGAGTTATATTTATTTATTTATATTTATCTTTAGTATTTGGTGTGCGGGAGAAAAAAAAAGCAATAAAATGTTTTTTGGGAGGGTACGTGCGGCCTGGACCCAAGCAGCGAAGAAGGCCAGCGTCAGTGCCAATAGGAGCACTCGCACCGGTGCGCCCATCTTCTGGCCGTGGCAGCGCTGAAGAAGGTGGAGGGAATGGCGACTGCCTCAGTGTCGGAGCTAAAAGGCCCGTGCGGTCAGTCGTCGGCGCTAAAACAACGAGATGAGCGCAGGTCGCGGCAGATTCTCTTGCTGCCGCCATTGGCCTGAAATCAGAAACAAATTGTTATGCCCCTTCCGGTATTGGCTGGTTCTCTTACGCTTTTTTGCGCCTCCTGCGCACCTCTTTGTTTGTCTGTGTGGGATGGCGTTTTTTTTTTTCTTTTGTAAATCTCATTCACAATACAAAAAATAATATATATTTTATTATGCACACTAGGCTCCAGACGTGCCTCTGCGCTGCTTGCCCTTCTTGGCTGCCGCTTCCCGATGGGGAGCAGCCGCTTTTTGCATCAACCACGCCTGGGCGATGTGGCGAAACGGAAGCTGCACGTTGACGTTCTGCTTTGCGCTCGTCTCAAAGAACGGTATTTGATGCTGTTCAGCCAGCGCCTGCGGACCACACACAACCGCACATGCACCGACCACACACGTCTCGCTTTGAGTGACAATTCGGGCGCTGCCTTGGGGGGATTGTACCAGAGCTGTGATGCCATCAACCGCCCGGGAAGCGACCAGATCGGTCTTGGTGGCCACCAGCACCTTGATGCAATCGCGTTTGGCCAGCGCGTCGAGGCACGCTGCGGCGGTCGCATAGGAGGAAGCCGACGTGCAATCGAAGCACACAATCACCGCATCCCTGCACCATCACATATAAATATATATAAATATAAATATACTTTATGCATACGAAATATGTAAATATATATATGTATACACATTCAAAAACAGTCAATAGCATCAAGAAGAAAAAAAGTCATCATCACGAATGAGCGAAACCTGTCTTTGCGTTTGCTCGGAGTTGGGAGCCACAAGCGCATCTGCACTTCGTTGTCGTCCACCTGTTCACCTTTCAGTCTCTGTTGCGCGATCGCAGTGAGTAAACAACAGCTGCGATGGGAAAGAGGGAGGGCACATACGAAGCATTCTGCCGTTGGGGAGCTCTGGTCCGAATAGGAGTCGTCAGCGTAGCGAAGCAGCAAACTTGTCTGTGTGTATTTTCACAACGTGGTGCGTGTCGTACGGTTGTGTGTCGTGTCGTGTCGTGTCGTGTCGTGTCGTTGGTCATGTCGTGTCGTGTCGTTGGTCGTGTCGTTGATCGTGTCGTGGAAGGGGTGTAAGATGTAGGCAATAACGCAAGGTCGCAGTGGGGATCTGCGTACCGCGCCAACGCCTACGTCGCCGGCGCAACTCACGTCGACCTTGTAGTTCTTGGTATGCGCATAGGCCTTCATGCATTCTGTGCGTTGTCGGCCGGCGGGCCGGCGACAGATGTCAGCGAAAGCGGGCAATCTCGCGACACGGCCATGCTCTGGCGTACGTGCCCTGGAGATAGGCAGCGATGGCCGTCTCGTGGACTTGATTAGCGACGTCCGCTGCAGTGCCTTGCGTGCCTCGTGCGAGCGGATTAGCGCCCTTTCCTATCAAGTACTGCGCAAAATGCAATCGATTAGCATTGCCGAGTGCCGTGTATGTCGTGTGTCATGCGCCGTGTGTGTCGTGTCATGCGCCGTGTGTGGCGTGTGTGCGGTGCAAGAAACCTTGACAACTTCCATGTGACCAGCGCGGGCGGCAAAATGCAAACACGTCCACGAATTTCTGAGGGCGCAATTGTTGGTGTGTAAGTGCCCAGTGGCAAATCGCATGCGAGAGAGAGAGAGAGAGAGGGCGGAAGCGCACTTGTGCGATTTGATGTGGAGGCTGGCGCCGCTCTCGCAGAGAACCTCCGCAGCGAGGAGGTGGCCCTTGAAGCAGGCCAGGTGGAGGGGCGTCTCCCCGGCGTTGTTCTGGTGATCAATCGGCAGGCCCGTCGTGGTCAGCAGCGCACGAATCATTTTTCGGATCTGCTTCGGCGATGCTGCATGTGTGTCGTGTGTGTGTCGTGTGTGTGTCGTGTGTGTCGTGTCGTGTCGTGTCGTGTTGGTATGTGTGTGTGTGTGTGTGTTGTGGTGTAAGATGATAAGTTGTGAGTGATGCTGGGTTTCTGGGCGACTTGCCTTCTTTGCCGCTGACGCGGTGCATATTGTTGACGAAAACGTGGAGCGCCGAGTCGGCACCTGGCGACTTGCACAGCACGCCGCACCTCCTGTACAGGTTCACCAGAAGCCAACATAGGCCCATGTGGCCGTTCCTGTTCAGGTTGAATGAATGCAGGAGACCAGAGCAGTGAGCAGTGAGCACCACCGGCACACAACCGAATACCACAGTAAAGTTGACAGTACGCAGCGGCATGATGTAGCGCCGTCCACCCCTTGTCGTCGAGGGCCAGGAGCGCACGCATGTCGGTGTTGATCACGGTTTCCAGCTCCTTCACCACTTCGGCGTGGCCTGTGTGACAAGAATAAAATAACGCCATGTGGATAAATAAATTGAAATTTATGTTGACAAAAAGCCGTAAATAAAATAAATAATTAAATAATAAATAATAAAATAAAGAAATAAAAGAAAGTTGATTTGGAACTTGCCGTGGATGGCGGCGAGGTGCAGGGGCGTTCGCTGTTTCGAGTCGACCACGAGAATGGCCTCGGCTTTGGCCGCTCGCCTGACGTAGAGGAGCGCCTTGACGCGCCCCACCTCCCCACTCGCGCACGCCTCCAGCAGCTCTGGCTCCTCCATTTATTTATTGTTTTAAACTATAAAAACAAAATAATGCCTCAGATCGCGATTTCAAGTATGTGCACGTGATGGAATTAGGTGAACAAGACCCAATCTCCTTTCTTTGTTGTGTCCTTTGGGAAGAGAACTTTGATATAACCCAACTTTCTTTTCTTTCACCAACATACATCATGACTGACTATGTCACGGTAACAATATACGGTGCTGACAAAGTGGGCTCGTCCTCACTCGCCAGACAACTGGTCGCACACGAATTCGAGGAGGACTACCAGGTGGCCAGGGATGAGGGCATCTACCACACACAGGTCGATATTGACCAAAAGAGCTGCTGGATCCAAGTCTTCATGGGCTATAAGCATCTGGTCAGGTTTTCCGATAACAGGACCCACCACGAGGGCTACCTGTTCGTCTTCTCCATCACCGACCGGCCGTCGTTCGAAGCCACGCGCAAGCAGATCGACGAAACCAAGGATTACAGCAACCTGCCCATACTGCTGGTGGGAAACAAGTGCGACCTGGAGCACCGTCGGGTGGTGCCCGCGCGGGAGGGCGCCGAACTGGCCGAGTCCGTGGGCTGCAAGTACCTCGAGACGTCGGCCAAGGAAGGCATCAACGTCGACGCCTGCTTCTTCGAGCTGGTGCGCGAGGTTCGCAGGTTGAAACCGGAGAACAACGTCGACGACAACGGCTCGAAGAAGCAGTGCTCCCTCTCCTAACCATAGACACCACACCACATGTGCAAAGCGCTCCTTGGCCGCAAACTTCGTCAGCATAGCGACCCCGCCTTTGTTGCTTCACCGGCTTGCACATATGTTGAATGTCATCGAACTACACTCACCACACTACACATAAATTCATCGCACCACGACAGCGATGCTGGAGGACGTTATGACGGCCCGCAGGGTGGCCAACAGCACACCCAGGTGGTTGACCAGCACATCGCAGCCTGCACACCAGTCAAAAAGATGAAATCAATCCTGTTGGTCGTTGGCTCCGCGCCCGCAAAGTTGCCTCCGGGGGCTTTTGCCAGTTGCAGGGCGGAAGAAGTTCGATGGCCTCGCTCGCTAACATCGGGTAACCAACGTGCTCTCCCGCACATGATCGAGCCTCCTCCACAGCTTCCGGACGACATGTCGTACCCCTTCACCTTCCCTCCTTCTTGGCGAGCACAACAAGAGCTTCCGCCCATTTGTTGTGCAGGCAGATCACGCAGCAATGACAGCACAACTCCAGCCAGTCGACGACCACTACCACGACGTCGAAGGAGGGCGGTCGCGCAGGCCTGAGCCAGGCCTGCAACCACTGCCGCCAGGCCCATATCACCTGTGAGGGGTCATACACAAGCACCTTTCCCCCCTGGTCACACCTCTTTCATTCTTTGTTTTATGGCTTCGTTCTTTCTGATAATTCAGTTTGACTAGCGAAGGGTATTCCCTTCAAGCCTCTCACGCTCTTCACTCTCGCTCTGCAGGGAAAGGCCGTGCAGGCGTGCGGCTGGGCCTAGGAGACCTCGGCACTGACGTGCCCGCCCGCAAAACCTTGGCCTCTATCCACAGCTTAAACTGCTGGAATTCCACCTTCCCTGGTCAGCTCTTTGCATGGGAGTCCTCCCCCACTGACAGTATGCCCACAAAGGTTTGACATCTCTGCCTATCTCCTTGATGATAGGCCCTCTCTGTTTTGAGGAATTTAGCTTTTTTCACCACAAAAGGCCCTTTTATTTTATCATTATTTTTTTCTCGGCTGGATTTTGCTGGCCAGAAAGTGGCCTTACTGGCTGCGCTCGCTCAAAATGGTTTCATCTTATTGGCCCTGCCAAACGTTTTTTCAGCTTCGGAGATATTTTTACATGTTGATGGTCACACACCGGCGCTCAAAATGGGCGCCTAACACCGAAACACTCGCCGAAACCAAACAGCGAACACTTTTATAGAAGAGCAGGTACCTCAACCAAACCAACCAACCAACCACCCAATACTACTCATGGCGACCACCATCCAACACACACCACCCAAGGCGCAACGCTTGGAGGGCAAGACCGCTGTCATCACTGGCGGCGCTACCGGCATCGGCCGCGCCGCGGCAAAGCGCTTCATCGAGGAGGGCGCCTTCGTCTTCATCTTCGGCCGCCGGCAGGAAGCGCTCGACGCCGCAGTGGCCGACCTCGGACCCAATGCCCGCGCGGTGAAGGGCTCGGTCTCCGACCTGGCCGACCTCGACCGACTCTACGCGGCGGTGAAGGCCGAGCGCGAAACCCTCGACATCGTCTTCGCCAATGCCGGGGCGGGAAGCCAGCTTCCGCTCGGCGAGATCACCGCCGAGCACATTGACCAAATCTTCGACACCAACGTGAAGGGTTCGATCTTCACGGTCCAGAAGGCGCTGCCGCTAATGGGCCAGGGCGGTTCAATAATCCTGACCGGATCGAGCGCCGGCACCACGGGCGCCCCGGCATTCAGCGCCTACAGCGCGAGCAAGGCGGCAGTGCGCAACCTGGCGCGGACCTGGGCGGAGGACCTGAAGGGCACCGGTATCCGGGTAAACGTGCTGTCGCCCGGTCCGACGGCGACCGAACTCGCGAAGGAAGCGCTAGGCGAGGAGGGCATGAAGGCCTTCGCTTCGCGCAATCCGCTCCAGCGCATGGCCGATCCGGCGGAGATCGGGGCGGTGGCTGCCTTTCTCGCGTCACAGGACAGCAGTTTCATGACCGCCAGCGAGGTCGCCGTCGACGGCGGCCTTGCGCAAATCTGACGCGCTACTCCCGGCGCTTCATTCGATTATTCGGGTGGTGGCATTGTTGGTGTTTGATTCTTGGGCTGTTTTGCTGTGGAGGGAAAATAAAGGCTGCAGCCATGTGTGGAAGGTCAGTCCCGTGGCAATACCAGATGATTGTTGAAGTAAGCACAGTTTTTTCCCTAAGATGCAGTGTTTATTATTTGCGTTGTAATAGGTGGCTTCCTTCCTTGTACTCTGACGGTTTATATCCGCTTCTGCGCTCTCCAGTGTTGTTGTCAATCACGTAGAGGTCATGATAATCCACGCCGGGCAAATCGTGCTTCAGTTTATCTTGCCCAGGACCGTCCGGACGTGTCGACAGCTGCTGTGGTTGGCACCCATTGGCCCCGCACTTTAAATTAACGACACGGATTGGCTCGGCTCCAATTACCAGGCAAACCGTTCCGCCCCTCTGGGCACAACTCAAAACTCTAACGCCGGCAGCACACCGTCCGCCACACTCCCTGCTGAGTCTACGCACCACCATGTCGTCCGTTCAGATGCAGTACCCTCCCGCGCAGGGCATGTACACTCCGGCCTATCTGCCCGCCGTGGTCAGCGCCACCAGATCGCCCCACTGGACCTACAGCCCGAAGGCCCTCGCCACCCACGGCGACCAAAGGCCCTACAGACCCGATGACGTTACAGTAACCAAAGCCTTCTTCTATCTTCTTACATATCAAAATGTTGAATGTTAACATTGTATGGAACTAACACAGAGGGGCCATGTTCTCGAGTTGCTCACCAAGGAGACGTTCATCAAGCAAATGGAGGAGGTCAACCTCCTCAGAGACGCAACGCCGAACGACATGCAGGAGGCCCGGACCACGACCGACCCGCACAGGCTCGAGTACGTGTGTAACTTCGGCAGGCCCGACCGAATCAAGATCTTCCGTACGTACCCACCATTTTATGTTCTTTCTGAATATAAAGAATATATTTATATATATAAGTATGTGTATAAGTTTTGATCATATTAAGAATCACACTCTTTAAAAAACAGTGCACCTGTTCTACCTGTACCGTCTGAGGGCCGAACCGGGCAAGCTGTCGGAGATCTACGAGAGGTGGAAGCAGGAGTACACTCTGCGGGACTCGGCTGTCCGCCTTCGCGAAGTCGCGTGGGAATGCGACCGTAACGTGGTCCAGAACCTGGAAAGATGTTTCATCCGGGACTGTAAGAGTACGGTTTATATCTACATATCTCAATTATACACATATCTGATGAATCTAGCCACCATATCACTCGCTGACGCTTCGACTTCTTCTTTGTCTCTTCTCCATGCGTGCACGTGCAGAGGTCCAGTACGCCGGCCTCATCAAGGAGAAGGACTGGCTCGACTTGGAGAAGCACAGCCTGATCGTCCTGAGGTCTTTCTTGAACGACATGGCCGTGGCAGATAATGGGCTCATCCAGATCCGAACGCTCGAAGAAACCAACAAGTCCAACGAGGCGAAGGCCGAGTCCAGACGCCAAGCCCTGGCCGACGCCCAGGCCAAGCAGGAGGTATGTTGCACTTTTATCTTTATGATTGCTATTTTTTGTAATTTACTTTCGCACTGAAATTGAAATGAATTTGGCGCAGGCGCTCCAGTTGGCGAGGGAGGAAGCGAAACGCGAGGCCGAGGCGGAGGCGAAGCGCAAGGCCGAGCTCGAGGAGAAGGAGCGCGAGGAGGCCCAGGCTGCTCGCGATGTCCAGACCCAGACCGCGGTGCTCACGGTGCAGGCCAAGATCGCCGCCTACCAGGGCTTCATCGCGCAGCTCACCGCTGACTTCGCCGCGGGCAAGATCACCAGCGCCGAGTTCTCCGAGAAGATGGCCACCGCCTCCCAACTACTCGCTTGAGTAGAGACTTCGATCGAAGAATTAATTCTTTTTATATACACAAATAGCCAATCAAAATGCTTGCACGCATTTTAAGAGCTGGATGAAGAAGACGATGACGAAGATGAAGAGGAGGACGGGGCCGGAGGCGACTTGATGGTGAAGGAGCCCGAAGTGTTGGCGAGGGCCAGCATCTGCGACGGGCGCGTGGAGACCACGGCCAGCGTGCCCAGCGCGGTCCACCCAAAGCTATTCTCGCCGTACTCCAGCCGCAGGTCCAGCTCGCAATCGCCCTGCAGCGCGCGGGAATCACACGAGTGCGTGGTAAGCCGAGTGTGTCGGATGTGTCGTGTGTCGTCGTCGTGTGTGTGTCGTGTGTGTCGTGTGTGACGTTTACGTACAGCGTCCCTGAGCTCCTTGAGCTTGCTCATGATTGTGGCCTGGCTGATGTGAATCTTGCCCTCCGTACCAAACGAAACCACCTGCACACACACGACACGACACGCACGATACAACACACGAATGAGCGACACTGGAAGCCGTCGCGGAAAGGTTGTCAGCCGAGGAGGCGGTACTGTGTCGAAGCGGGTCGAGTCGGCCGGGAAGGTGTCGGGGGTCATGAAGGGCTTGATGTTGAGCGGGTGCATGGTCCACTTGAAGGTGCTGATCAGGCCCGAGCCCACCAGCTTCTTGAGCAGGCCCCAGAAGCGTTTCCCCTCCAGGTGCAACCGGAAGTCCTTCAGCTCCAGCCCTGCCCGATTCGACCATTCGCCGGGTCAGTGTGTGCGGTGATGTGTGCGGCGAATTGGCATACCTTTGGGCTTGGTGGCGCGGAGGGAGACGCGAATGCCGTGGCCTTCCACAGGTCCGATCTCCATGGTCACCGACTCGACCTTCAACTTGTGCTCCAGAAACTGTGCGGTCTGCACTCCATTCAGGCGAACCTCAGCCTCACAC
Source organism: Acanthamoeba castellanii str. Neff (assembly GCF_000313135.1). Classification (NCBI taxonomy): domain Eukaryota; phylum Discosea; order Longamoebia; family Acanthamoebidae; genus Acanthamoeba; species Acanthamoeba castellanii. Next base: position 108,073 of record NW_004457584.1, read on the forward strand.
CACACACCGCAAACACCGCACACACCGCACACACCGCACACACCGCACACCACACACACCGCACACCACACACCGCACACCGCACACCGCACACCACACCGCACACCACACACCACACACCGCACACCGCACACCGCACACCGCACACCCCACCACACACACCGCACACACTGACGATTACCTTGTCGCCCCAGTTGCGGTCGACGATCTTGTAGCCGGTGAAGAAGAGGCGGGTGCAGAGGAGCACGGCTGGAATGTAGAGGGCGGTGCTGCCCAGGACCAGGGGCAGCGCCAGTGGCCAGAACATCCAGAGCGGCACCAGCGCCGTGAGCAGCAGATTGCCCACATTTCCGTTGGCGTAGCACCACCTTTTGGACCCCAAAAGGATGCTTGCGTCAACTCAACAAAGTTCGTGTGTGCCGTGTTCCGTGTGCTCATGCCATGTGTGTGTGTGTTGTGTTGTGTTGGTGTGTGTTGGTGTGTGTTGGTGTGTGTTGTGTGTGTTGTGTCGTTCTGTGAGAGCTATGCGAGGGATGTACGTACCTGGTCATGCGCACCAGGAGGCGGTTGTTGCCGCCCAGCGCCTTTTGGAAGACCATCCACAATTTCTGCAAAAACGAAACGAGAAACGAAACGAGGACAGTCGATCAGAACAACGCAAGGAAAAAGCGAAAGAGAAAGAACGACGAGGGAAGTGACGCGTACGAGGACGGCGTTGAGCACGGATGATGCAATACGGCGCACGACGAGCACCAAAGCGTCGCGCGCTCGGCGCAGCTGGCGAAGAACGAGGCGACACGCCCACGCCACGTGCTCTGCGGTCACCTGGAAGACCTGTGGGCGCGATCGATACATACGCGGGAAGGGTTCCGCACACACTCGCGTCAGCGCCATTTGCTGATATATCAGGTGGCAAACGGCAGCCGTTACCTGCATGGTGAAACGCATCGAGGCACCAGCGGCACTCCGCAGCCTGCGGTAAAGCCAGGCCCACATGACGCCGGGCTGGTACATCGGCACCCACTGGCGGACTGCGCGCGTGTTGCACTGTTAGTCGCACGACACACACCACACGCACACATATATATATATTTACACACACACACACACACAGGCGTACAGAGTCGGTTTTGCAGGGAGCAGACGAGAAGTGCGCTCGGGTACGCCAGTAACCAGCCAACCGAGCCGAAGATGAATTGGAGCCACGACAGGTCGGCCCAGTGGGTCTCCACGTACACGACCCAGACGGCGGAGAGGTAGAGGGCAAGGGCGAGCTGGTAGGCGAGCACGAGGAGATACGAGGCGCCGCTCAGGGCGTGGATCACCAGCCGCAGCCAATGTGGCGCAATTCCTGTCCGCGTCAACGAACTCGAATCAGCTGCGTGTGTGCGGTGTGTGCGGTGTGTGCGTGTGAGGTGGGGAGAGTACGTTGTGGACTCCAAAGCGGCGATCCGAGCGTCGCGGCGACGTAGACCAGATAGACTGCAGAAGAAAAAAAGTTTGTTTAGTGGGCGTCAGAATTGCAGGAAATAAGAAAATAGCGTGGTTGGCTGGCGTACGTGGCAGGACGAGGAGAGTGAGCAGGTCGTTGATCAACAGACCGACGCACTGCGCCAACCTCACGAGCAGGTACAGCTCCATGTACCAAAAGGTCTTGTAGCCGCTCCCTGTTATCATTACCACAAACCCAACGTCAGGTCATACTCTGTGTGCAGCCATCGAGATGGACCTAAGCGAAGGGGAACGCACATCGTGGGAGAGAGAAGAGGCGGCCGTCGCAAATGGTGGCTGGCAGGACGAACCATCGCAGTGCGATCGCGCGATCGAGCACCGGCGTCAGGACGTAGCCCGCCAACTTCACCGGCAGCATGATCGTGGCCGGAATGTGCTTCAACGCCAGGAAGAACTCCTGGAATGTAATTTCTGTGAATAAAATACCTAACAATAATAATAATAATAAAAAATAATAAGCGAACCTGATGGATGACGTAGCGGTAACCGAGCTTGTAGTCGTTGGCGCCCGGGGAGAGGGCCAATAGAACGCGCTGCTGGTTCTGCCACCCCAGGTGCTTGTAGCGGAAGAGCTGCTTCAGGGTCTTGCACCTCCGCTGGTTCTTGACCACCTGCGGCGAGTCCGGCCCCAGGCCGGGCCACCGGCTGTCCGAGAACAGCAGGGTCCGCCACAGCGAATCGTCCTCGGCCAGGCACCACCAGTCACTGCATTCCACACATACGTCAGATTCCCGTGTGCGTGTGCGTGTGCGTGTGCGTGTGCGTGTGCGTGTGCGTGTGCGTGTGCGTGTGCGGTAAGCGACGTGCCTGCAAACGAGTCCGGCGCCGAGTGCGAGTTGGTCGTAGGTGAGATAGGAGAAGATGCGTAGAAGGACCTCCTGCGGCAGCTCGACCCCGCCGGCGGTCGAGGCGCCAGATGGTGTCGGGTGGGCCTTCTTCCGGCGCGCAGCCAGGAGCGAGGCCCAGTAGGCCCGGCCCTTGCGCTGTAGCATTGACGAGAAGCCAGTCTCGGCGTTGTGTCGCTTGGCCAGCGCCCAGAGGCGGCTGAAGAGAGACGGGACGTGGACGATCAGCACGACGACGCTCAGGATCTGGAGCAGCTGCAGCAAGTCGACGGCCCAGAAGATGAGCTCGGTGAGCATCACCTCGTGCCAGTGCGACATCTCACCCGCTTCAATCGTGAAGCGGGTCCTCTGTTGAATGAGACCGGTATCAGTACCACCGCACACGCACACGCAACACACGCACACGCACACGCACACGCTCAAGTTGATGTGCGTACGAGAAGGCGGGAAACGAGCGAGGGAAGACGCCACACGGTGAGAGCGATGACCACAGTAGCAAGGCCGGCCACGAAGTCGGCAGGCAGCATGAGCGCGTGGCCGAGAACGACGCATCGCGCCTCCTTGTCGGTCGGCGCCTGAGTGCACCACAACGTCCCATTCAGTACTGGCAGAGAGCTGTGTGTAGTGTGTAGTGTGTGTCGTGTATGTGTGTGTGTCGTGTGTCGTGTGTGCTGTGTGCTGTGTGCTGTGTGCTGTGTGCTGTGTGCTGTGGAGGGGACGAACCTGGCGCATGTGCCGGATGAGAGCCCGAGAGCGCCACACGAACGGGAGCGTGATCACAAAGAGAGGAATGAAGGGAATGTCCTGCAGCCACGCGACAAACAGCCAGCCGACCTGCGAGCGGACCCACAGGGCGAGGCCCGGCGTGCGCGCAGCCGACTTCGCACGCATCGTGCGGTAGATCTGCACCAGGCTCGGTATGCGCCACAGCGTTGCAATCATGACCAACACTGTTTTGGCCACGCGCTGTGTAAGCTCGACAAGACCACTGAGTTGCGATGGTAGTGTGGTAAGCTAAGAGGTAGCGTACCCAGCACCGCGCCGATGTACTCGAGCAGGCCAGCCAGAGCCGAACGAAGAACGTAGCCGCGCTTCACGCTGTCAGCCATCAACGGCTGCCCCCCCCCCACACCACCACACACCACACACAAGGAGTGGTGAGACCATACATCAACAGTGCGTGGGTGAGGCTGGGTACCTGGCCCATGCGCGAGAGGACGCGGGGCAGCCGCCACGGACAGAGCACGCACACGGCGAACGGCACCACGAACGGCAAGTCCAGCAGCATCTCGCCCACCTGTTCCACCACCTGCGTCCTGCGCTTCGCGGCCGTGTCGAGATCCTACAGTGTGCGTGCAGTGGGTAGCGTAAATATAGAATAAATAATAAATAGGACCATTCAGTGAATACCGCCAAAGGAGGCCCTTGGGTGGGTACCTGGAACAGTCGGCGCAGGAAGAAGGGGAGGCGCCAGAGCATGAGGGGCGCGACGATCACAAAGGGCAAGTCGAGCGCGAGCCTGCCGAACTCGCTGAACACCACCCGATGGAACGATGTGGGCTGCTGCTGAGCTGCGCTGGTCTTGGCGGCCACCGCCCTCGTCGCCGCTCTCTCCCTCCTCTTCCGCCGCCTATTGGATTCAGCATTGACTTCGCCACTGACGGCGTCGGCCGGGGCCTCGGCCGCGCTGGGCTCGGCTGCAGTGGAAGCGACTGCGTCGGGAGCGACGTCGGCCGACGTGGTGCTAGTGGTCCACAGGGCACGCAGCTGTCGCACGGTGGAGAAGGCGCGCCAGGAAACGAGCAGGACCGCCAGGCACACGGCGGCGGGCAGATCAAAGAGCAGCAGCAGGAACTGCATGGCGATCCCGCGCCGCTGCGCCCAGTAGTCATCGGTGCGGCGCCACAGACGCAGCACCTCCGCGCCGCGCCAGCCGCACACGATGAGCGGGAGCAGCAGGAGGAGGAAGGGCACGTCGATCACCAGCAGCGCGAAGTTGTAGAACACCACCGCGTGGCACTGGGCTCCCTGCTTCAGGCTGTACACGTGCGCACCAGACGTCGCCTCTGCGTGTCGCGTTGTGTCGTGTGTCGTCGTGTGTCGTCGGTGTGTTATGTGATTAGAACAGGAAAGTGTGCTCGACGCGAGAGTCCGGATCAAACCTTTGTAGCGCTTGTAGGCGTCGCGCAGCTGGACGACGAGGGAGTAGGCGTTCCACACGGTGACGAGGGTGATCAGGCCCACCACGCCAGCCGCCAGGTCAAGCAGTGCCAGCCGGAATTGCACAAATGCGACGGAGCGCTTGTCGCCATTGCAGGTGCACTGTCGTTGTGCGCGTCAAGAAGGTGAGAGGGTGGTGTAAGATCAGTGAAAATCATATAATGGTTATCATTGGCCGTCGCTGCATCAGGCTGGCTGGTTGGGTGAGCTTACCTTGCCGAACTGAGTCCAGAGGGAGGGAATGCGCCAGAAGAAGAGGCCGGTCATGAGCGTCAGCAGGATGAAGGGCAAGTCGATGAGGGTCGCCAGGGTGTGGCGGAAGATTGCCTTGTGCAGGTCGAGTCCCGAGGCGGTCTGTCAAGGTACGATGTGCGCCACAGAACAGTGACTATGAGGAAACAACACATGGCAGACCGACATGGGCACAGCTCGATCGTACCTTGAGCGACGCGATGAGGGCGGGTGCGTGCCAAACGCCCAGGAGCGAGAAAAGGCCCAGGACAGCCGCAACCGCATCGAGCAGAGCGCACAGCAGCACTTCCCAACTGGCATTCCTCATTTCTCCCAGACTCTTGGCCTGAGGGCCATAGCACGACAAGGGTGAATGTGTGAGCCCAATAATGGCGAGTTGGCTCAGGCGGAACGAGGGACAGATCTACATGGAGAAATTGAGAAACGTACCGCTTTCAATCGGCGGTAGAGCGAGGGGAGACGCCAGAAGGCCACAGCGACCAAAGCCATGGCGGCGAAGTAGGGCAGATCGAGCACCACCTTCCCAAAGCTGGCAAACACAACCGAGTGGACGCCCAGGAGCTCCTTGCCCTGCACATTTCCATTGAAATGTTAGGAATCTACGCTCGCCGAAACAAGAAAGCCCTGAAGAAGACGTACGGCGAGCTTCTGCTTCATGTCAGAGTAGTGCCACACGGTGGCGCGCACGGCGGCGTAGGCGAGAAGTGCGGGCACGTCGAGGAGGACACATCCTAGAACCTGCATCACCGCGCTCCTCTTCTTTGCCAGCCGCCCGCTGGTGGCGCTATCGGTCGGTGTCGGCGCGCCGCGTAGGAGTCGCACGAGCGTGGGCAGCCGCCACAGCGTGAGCGCGATGCAGGCAATGGCCAGCAGGTGGGGCGTGTCGAGCAGCAGCACGCCGACGTTCTTGAACACAGCGGCGTGATAGCGCATGCCGTTCCGCCCGCGCCCGTTGGGACCCGTCATCGGCCGCAGATCCGCGTCGAGCTGCTTCGCATTCCAGCGAAGCAGGCGGATGAGTAGGTTGCATACGAGGCACGGAATGTCGAGAATGCCGCAGGCGAATTGCTGCAGGCAGGCCTTGCGCGCCGACGCGAGGCCCTCCTGCGGTGGCGGCTTGGCCTTGCGCAGCCGTGCGATAAGGACCGGCAGGCGCCAGAAGGTCACCACCGTGCCCGCTAGGCAGAGGAAGTACGGCGTGTCGAGCAGAACCAAGTGAGCACGAGCGAAGATGGCCCGATGGGCTTCGAGGCCCGGCAGCCAGTAGGAGGCGTTGAGTCGGCGGAGGTCGTCGACGAGGTCGTGCCAGTGCCAGCGCGTAACGAAGACGGCCGCGGCGGCCAACAGGGCCAGCGGGTCGAGGAGCACGCACAGCGCTTGGTCGTAGCACGCCTGTCGCCTGGGCTGTCGCCACGCCCACGTTCGATTTTGGTTGGCGTCGTCCCGCCGCAGCTGTGCGTGCTGGGTGGCCAGCACGCGCAGGTGGTGACGCAGGGCTGGCGCGCGCCACAGGGTGACGCCCACGAACGCGACGCAGATCAACGCCGGCAGGTCGCGCACCAGCCGGAGGGTGTGGCGCAGAATGACGGCGTGCGGCTCCAGCCTGGATTTGTCGCCGAGTCGACGCAGCGCGTGGAGCATGTCGCCCCAGCCCCACACGGTGACCAGCAGGGTCGCGGCGCAGAGCAGGCACGGCAGGTCGAGCAGCACGCAGGCGGCCTGGTCCACGCACGCCTGCTTCTTGAGCGCGATGTCGTTGGTTGAACGCAGCTGCTTGAGCAGCAGCCAGCTGCGCCACAGCGTGACGCCGACGAGCAGCATGCAGGCGAGATAGGGCAGCTCGAGCAGGGTGCGGCCCAGATGGTACGCGACCGAGAGGTGGTAGGCCATGTTCTTCTGCCCGGCCGAGTCACGCCGGAACGCTGGCGCATTCCAGCTCGCGAGGATGACGCCGACGGCGACCAGCGAAGGAATGTCGAGAATGAGGCAGACGAACTGGTTGCCGCAGATGGCGCGCCGACGGCCCAGCGAGGCGCCGCCGGTCTTGCGCAGCTTCTTGACGAGCCGCGGCAGGCGCCACAGGGTCAGCGCGATCACGACCGCCATGCCGATGAAGGGCAGGTCGAAAACGAGCCACAGGAAGTGCTTGATCGCCGAAAGATGCGGCAACCAGGTGCCCAGTTGCTTTTTCGATCTCATTTCCTTTTTTAAAATGAAGAAAGATTAGTTTTGCGTGCTAATGATGATGAAGCAGTCACTTAAGTGTTGATGGTGGGATTCGTACCTTGAGCGAGGCGAGCAGAGACCGAGCGTTCCACTGCGTGATGACGACAACGACAAGGCAGAGGAACGCGGGCACGTCGAGCACGGCGCACAGGAACTGATGCCACACGCACCAGCGCCACGACTTCGTGCCGGGTGCGGTCGCCGTCTGCCCGAGTGCGTCGCACAGCCGGCCCCAGAAGTAGTACGAGCGGCCCCACAGCGCCAGCGACGTGAGCAGAGCCATAAACACGAAAGGAATGTCCTTTATCCACTCGAGCGACTCCTCCAGGCAAATGCCACGCCACTGCTCGACACTCGCCTGAGAGAAAAAAAATGTTAGCAGTGTGAGCGTCGTAGGTGTGCGTGCGTGCGTGCGTGCGTCACAAGGTGGTATGGTGGGGGAGTACCTTGGCCAGTCTGCTGAGGAATGACGGCGCCCGCCAGAGCGTGAGCACGAGAGGAACGGTGAGTGCGAGGTGCGGGATATCGATCAGCACGTTGATAGCGGTGGCCACCAGGTTGAGCCGCCGGTTGATCTCGCCATTGGCCTAAAGTAAGGAAAGTTGATGGGCGTGGGTACATGAATCCCAAGAATGTGAGTGTGGGACGCGTACGGATTTCCAGAGCTTTCGCAGTTGCGGCAGACGCCACAAGGTGACCAGCACGATGAGAAGGAAGGGTAGACACGCGTAGTCGAGCGCAGCGTACAACAGCTGCGTCCAGCAGTACTGCAAATAGGGGTTGGCCTTCTTGAACGATTCCTTGCTTCGCGCCCAGTGTACGAGCCACGGGATCCTACGGGGCCAATGCCGCCAAGCCACACACGGCCCGACCAGAGTGAGCATGCGCGGCCCAGGCTGGCCCGCTCAGCCACATCCGGGCGTACGTACCTGACCACGGTGACGGTGACCAGGGCCGTCCCGATGAAGGCGACGAGATCGCACTGGGCCGCGACAGTGGCCTTGGCGTACTCGCCCCTGTTAAATGCCGACTGTGAGCCATTCGGGGCACTGTGATGGTCTGGGGAGGAAAGGAGACCAAGAAAGTCATACATGTCTACGGCGGGCAAGATCTTCATGGCCGGGAAGAAGAGGCCTTTGATTTGGGTGATGAGCAGAGCTGCAGAGCCGACAGCAAAAAATAGAGAAGAGGTCAGCATTGATCGATGATCGGAATAGACTCGCTTTCAAAAGAAGAGCGAGGAGCCGGGCGAGAGAGTACAGATGCCCAGCGACACGGTGGAGATGATGGCGATGACCTTCCCCTCGTGTTCGATGGCGGCGTGCGTCGCGTAGAGAGCAGCGGCCATCAGCCCCACAGCGAACACGGGGAAGAGCGTGCAGCCGACCCATCTGCCCACAGCCGCCATCACCACCACACGGTCAGACGTCGCACAAAGCACGTAAGCTGAGGCCCAGCAAGACGGTACCGAGGTAGCCACAACAGGGCGTGCAGCACCCTCGAACGTGCCAGCACTTGTGGACCCATTGTAGTCTGCTCCACATGTAGAAGGAGTAGAAGGAGAAGAGGTGAATAAGGAGTGGCACAGGTGTGGTGGCTGGGACGCACTTGTAGAACGAGGAGGTAGAGCTGAAGGGGTGCGGCCAAGAGGGCCGAAGAGAGGTGGAGGGCCACGAGGGCCACCACGTAGGGCAGCCGCAGCAGGCGCAGCACCATCGCCTCCCCCTGCGCCATTATGATTCAGAAGAGTGATATGTCACCTGCCGCTAGCGATTGATTTCTTTCAATGTTTGGTTGTGTGTGGTCATTAGAAGTCTGTTTGCTAGGAGAACTGCCCTGTTCACTTCATCGATTTCCTGAAGCTGGTGGGCGCCACGTCTTTTCGTCCGGCCGTGGAGCGCCACGCAGGCATTTTATTTCTTATTTATAATCAAGAGTATTTTATTCATTTCTTTTCTGGTTGGGGCGAGCATGGACGATGAAGAAGCGGCTCTGCTGGCGGCAGCCATCGAGCTCTCTCTTCGTGATACGGGTGGCCCAGCAGAGCAGCCCGATGCTGCCCCAGCTGCACCATCTCGTAATTCCCTTATTATGTCAAATCTGATATTATTTTTTTGCTTCGATTTGATTTTCATGTTAACATCACCACAGCAGCGCTACAGGACGCAGGCCTTGCATCGCTTCTGGCGAGCTTGCAGCAGGCCATGACCCAGCCTTCTCCTGCCCACGAGGGGGCGAAAATGGTACTGTTCTTCTTCTACACGCTTGCGCCACGTTGCTGGCTGACGCGAGCGCACTGAAGGTGCTATGCGTGCGACGAGACTTGGCCATGACCACAGGCAAGATCGCTGCCCAGTGCAGCCATGCCACGCTCGGACTGTACAAGACGATGGTCGCCCATCACTCCCGGTACTGCCCGGATTGCGTTGGGGAGGGGAACAAGCTCTCAGCTGACGTCTCGGTCGTAGGCTGCTCGAAGAGTGGGAGGACAGCCACTGCCCGAAGATCGCCCTCAAGCTAGACGATGAGAAGCAGATGTACATTCCGGAACACTTGTTGGTATTGTTGTTGTTTGTATGGTGGCGTAACTACATCCTCTCTTTTAATTGTCTCCAGGCTGGACTTACAGCAAAAGGTACGTCTTGAGGCGGCATGAGCTGTAAGCGACATGACTGAAAATCGGTGATGCAATGACCTACCAGGCTGCCATGCTCGGCCTGCCTACGCACATCGTCAGTGACGCCGGCAAGACCCAGATCGCGCGGGGCTCGCGTACGGTGCTGGCCATTGCAGGTAAGCAAATCGATCCGTTCTCGCTGCACTGTAGTGGTGTGTACCCTAACCTGGCTTTGAACACGCCAAAACGTAACACAGGCAGAAAGTCGGCCGTGGACAGCGTGACTGGAGAGTTGAAGCTTCTATAGTTGTATGATGCAAAAACACAAGACGTGTTTAGGCGCTGAAGGAGTCGGGGTGAGGCCTGGAAGCTGCGATGACTTGGGCATGCAGGCGGGAGATCTGGTTTTGATCCCGGCTGTGCTGGGGGGCTGCTTGGTCTGCTGCTGCGTCCCTCATCAGCTTCTCTAGCATCTTCATCCTCTGCATTTCCTCTGCGAGCTGCTGATGGAACTCTTCCTCCTTCTTCTTAACTTCGCTCCAGTCCTGCAGAACCTTGAAGAAGCTGGCGAGGATCACGCACGCAGCCAGGAAGACAAGAAACCAGCCAAGCACCAGGATCATGTCCTGGAGAAGGGAAAGAAGAAGAAAAAGAATAACGTGAGCATAGACAGTGCCGGTAACGAACAGTTCTGCTGCATTGAGTACCTCTCCACTTGTTTGGACAAGAGGTGGGACCGGCAGCAGAAAGAAGACGACAATCACGAGCACGGCGATAAGAACGAGCATGTTGAGGCTGAGGCTGCGAGGTGTGCAAAACAAACAAAACAACTTCTCTCCAGAAGACTTCTGACCCACTTACCAAAACTGTACTGGGCGTTCTTTCCCAAGCCGGGACGGATTTCCAGGTGTTTGGGCAAAGGGGAAACAGTTTCGTAATTTTCTTTCGTATTTGATCCAAGTGAGGCAGATGAGAGATTAGGGCGCATCGCCTTCCGGCCTTTCCACGAGACATGTCACAACAACATGCTACAGCAGCCCGTGCCTTCGCAGCTTGGAAAAATGTACTCTATTTTTTTTCTACATATATTCATTTCATTATTGTTTGATTTAATCACTTAACATAATGCGGATGGTCAGGGAGGGTTCGTGGCAGTGCTGTATGGCCTCGCGCTCGTGACTGCGTATTCGGCTGGCGTCTACTTCCTGTTCCCCTACTACTCCATCCAGCCGGGCGAGACGCACTTCAACGGACCCGTCCCCATGACGTGGGCCGACAGCGAGTACCTCCTCTCGCTCAAGGGTACGCGCACGCACGCGCCGCACGCACGCACATGCCCAAGCTAATCAGTGCTGGCTTCGTCTCGCTGCGGCAGCCGTGGCCCAGCAGAGTACACTATTGAGCGATCTCGAGCTGGTCTTGGGCGTGCGAGCCATCCTGCTGAGCAACGTCACCAGCGACCGCTCCTGTCCGCCCGGCTTCTTCTACAGCGACCACAGACATGCAGGCCGCGATGAACCATGCGAGTGCGCCACACACACACACACACACACCACACACACACACACACACATGTGCCCTCGTCAACCCCTAACGCGCACGTGGCCAGGTATGTGCAGCTGCACGAATTCAACTTCCTCGGGTTCGCTCTGGAGTACGACACGCTTGCTCCCGGCTATCAGGGTACCAACCACCCTTCTTAATTGCGAAATTGTAGGCGTTCCATGACTAACGGAGTGGTGTGGCAACAGGGCTCACCGAGCGGCCAGAAGATGTGGAGCTGCTGCCGTTCAACATCGTTTCGCCGCCGCGGGCCGGCGTGGTCTGGACGCACGACTCCGTGTTCCTGGTGGAACTCCTCCGGTTCGCCGCAAGTGCGTACACTCAGCTTAGCGTTGGCACGACATTGCTTGTGAACATCATCATCACCATCATCACCATCGGTACGAACTAACCGCGCTACGATGGTGACCGCGAGCTAGAGGGGAGCTGTCGCACGCTCGACGACTGCCAGGACTTCATCGCCGACGTGGCACGGAATCGCGAGGGCCTGCCCTACGTGCCCGGCTCGGTGCAGTGCGTGCGGCCGTCCATGGCGGGCTTGGGCAACTCGACCCTGTCCGGCTGCGCAGTCGTACGCCCACTGACCCCACCCACTGCTCTCGTGCTTGGTGGTGCTGTGAAACATGGCCGGCTCTGAGGAATGCAAAATATTTCGTGTTGTGGCATGCAGGCTCTGCGGCTGGGAACGTCGAAGGAGTGCTTCCCCGATGACTCGTACGTCATGCAGTGCGACTTCGCCATGTTCTTCAACGTACGTCGGGCTACTCTTATCTGATAGATGAAGAAGGCTGATGAATTCCGCGACACGCACGACACACAGTTCTTTGTGCGCCCAGCAGAGATATTTCTGGTGGGCGACATGTGGAAGTGGGGCACCATCCTCTTCGTCAGCTCAATGTTTCTCTGGTGCGCTCACTCGCCCTCTGATCACGCGATGTTGAGGGCTTTGCAAGATCGTACAATGAATGTTCTAACATATATCATTTTATATATTTATATTCTGTGTATGCGCTCTAGGGGCGTGGTGAGTATGTTGCACGGCAGGCGGCTGCATTTGCAGTACCTGCGCTATTACTACCTCACCCCGAGCCACCTGTATCTCGAGGTAATCGCCAGCTTTGTTTCAATGGGTGAAGGGCCAGGCCAATTAACAGCCGCACACGCGCACGCACACGCGCCACTAAATGTAGGAGGGCGCGACCTACGATCTGAAAATGACACTCATCGGGCAGCAGTTCACCAAGCGGAGCGGGATCTTCCGCGTCTACGATGCCTCCTCGGCCATGCGCGAGGTCATCTTCCACATGCCGCTCCGCGTCAGCTTTGGCGAAGGTTCGCCGCCGCCGCCGCTGTGTGCAGCGCAGCGTGTTACTTACACCACTGCTTGGCTGGGTGGTGTGGGCTTTCGGCAGAGGACGTGGAGTGCGAAAAGGTCGCGCGAAACCTGCAGCGCACCACCTTCACGCACACGAAGGGCAGCTGCCTGGCCGAGTTCGAAATCAACTGGGCCGACGACTTCACCTCGGCCTACGTCACCGTCCCCCACCTCCAGCTGGCACGACTCCATTCTTCTTTGATTTTTTTTGTGTATTCTTAGTTTATAATCAATTTTATTTAGAATTACGAGAAAATACTAAATTTTTGCATAATTTTTATTTGTTTTATTTATTGTTCCAGGAGATTCGCCAGCAGATCCCCGCGCGTGTCAAGACGCCGTGGAACCTGGTCTTCATCTTCCCCTTCTTCCTCGTCGGCCTCCTCTTCCGTCGTCCGGCGCCGTCGCAGCTGCTCCGCGTACGCGTCACCGTCTCGGTGGTGATGAATTCGGAGCGTGTGTCGCGTGTGTCCCGTGTGTGTGTGTGTCGCGTGTGTTGGTGATGCGATCTGATCATCACCATTGCCCTATCTTGTCCCTCTGCTCCAGTACCGGCACTACCTGTGCGTGGTGGCGTTCGTCACCAGCGTGCAGATGACGTGGCTTATCGTCGTGGTCTTCGCCTCCCTCTCCTTTTCTTCGCATGCCAGCTTCTTGCGCTCATGGGTACGCGGCCCTGCCACGTCGACATGCCCCACTTATCCACCATTCAATGTCTCACTCATTTCGATTGCCCGCACGTTGTGTGCGTGTGCGGTGTGTGTGTGCGCGCGCGCGCGTTCCTGCGTGTGTTGTGGGTGTGGGTGTCGTGTGCGTGTGTGTCGCGTGTGTGCGTGTGTGCGTGTGCGACAGGTGTGGGGGTCGATGGAAGAGAGGCCGTGGGGCTCGCTTGTCCTGTTTCTGGCCTTCCTGCTGTTCGTCTTCATCTCGCTGCTGGCCCACTTCATCTGCCTGTCCATCCTCAGGTGAGACTTGACCACGCCTTGTGTGGGTGGTAGGTGGTTCACTTGACCCACCTCTTTCCCTCCAGTGAATTGAAGCCCAAGCCCAAGGTGAACACCGACGACTACACCCGCATGTCCTCGTCAATCGCCATCAACCCCGAGGCACGATCGCACACGACACACGCACACATGACACACGCACGCACACGCACATGCACACACACGACACGACCAACGACACGACACGACTGACGTGAGTGTGAAACACGGCAGGAGGACGACTACTACAATCATGGCATGAACGGGTCGACGAACCACCTCCAGCACCACGAGGACACCGACTTTTCCACAATCGAGTTCGTGCCGCTGATGAGCTCCACCACGCTGGCCTCGTCCTCGTCCGCCACTACGACGTCGCCCACGCCGCCGCCCTCGGCCAAGGCGCGCCTGTTCGCCTCCACCGACGACTACCACTTCACGCCCGAGTCTTCGCCCAACGCGTCGCCCGTACCGCTGCGCCGGGCCAGCACGACCGCCTCCGTCGGCGCGCTCGAACCGCCCATCGCCCTCTGAGGGCGCGGTGGGTCCACCACTTGTACAGAGACCCCGACGTGGTCGAGCAGACACACCGCCGCGCATTTTTGGTTGGCTGTCGGTTTATCTGTTGGACAACCAATCGTCGCACTGGCAATTATAAACAATTATTTATTTTCATTTTTGCCACAATCCATCTTCATCACACAGCTACAAGACGAGCAGCACCATCATGGCGGACCACATGAGCAAGTTCAACGAGTACAGGTCTCTTCCTGTTGGCGAACAAGGTTGGCCTGCCCTCCTTCGCTTCTCTTTTTGTTTTGATTATCAAATAATCGAAAATGATTAATAATCAAAACAGGATTTATTTCTTAATTGCACAAAATAATGAACTAATAAATAAATCAATTTATATTTTTCGTTGCGTGTAGCCAAGGTGTTCCTGCGCCCGTTCGTGCTGGAGTTCCAGGGGCGGTTCCAGGAGATCCTCGACATCGCTGACGACTTTACCCGCTTCGCTGCCAACCCCAACGCCACCGTCGTCGAACTCAACGAGTTCGAGGGTCACCTCTTCCTCGAGGTGCGTCTCCCTCTCCCCTCCCTCCGCTTTCGCTTTCGTTTTCGTTCTTCTTTCTTCATTTTTCGTTTCGTTTTTTGCGCCTGCTGACGCGACGCTTCGATATAGAAACGCGGCGAGGCGATGACGGTGGTGAAGATGCGGGAGCACCTGAAGGACATCGACTTCTCCGGTCGCACCAAGCTCTCCTTCATCGAGTACCTCATGTTCAAGTACCACAAGACCCTCGCCCAGCTCTTCGCCCCGCCTCCCGCCGTACCCTTCCCTCCGCCCTGCAGCTGACGTGGCATTGCACCTTAACTTTATATTATATTAATAATTATTTTTAAAAAATAATTATTAATAATTAATGGTGGTGCTGACGTGGCTATACAGGGTGGTGTGCCGGCTGCGCTGCTGGCGGCGCTCGACACGGCCATCGATTCGTACATCGGGACCAAGCGGGCGCAGCAGCAGCGGCTCGAGGAGATGAAGCGGCTCGAGGAGACGGCCCAGTCGGGCAAGCGCACCGTGCAGAGCGTGCAGGCCCAGAACAAGATCAAGGAGCTCGAGGGCCAGGAGTTCTCCCAGAAGTTCGCTGAGATGCGCGCCCTCAAGGCCAAGAAGGAGGCCGAACTGGTACACAACACACGCACCGCACACACCGCACGCACCACCGCACACGCACACGGTGGAATTGACGTGAGGTGGTGCGCAGGCGGTGGCGAATGCGCCCAAGATCGATCCGTACGAGGAGGAGCAGAAGAGGCTGGCCGAGGAGCAGCGGCAGAAGGAGGAGGCCGAACGCAAGGCCAAGGAGGAGTCCCGCAACCGCCTCAAGAACCGCGCCGCCTTGTTCGGCAACTGAAAATCAAAAATAAATTAAAATTAACAAAAATAAATTTACAAAACAAAAAATAAATAATAAATAATATACATATAAATATATTAAAACAATAAATATTTCTGTGCGAATTGTTATGCTGCGGGCTGGTTGCTGCCTTCGACCGAAAAGTTGATTAGGTCGCGGTGCTGGTGCGACACGACCAACGACACGCACGACACACGACACACAGTCAGCTGCTGATGTTCATCATTATGATGAACACCAGGGCCATGTCGGGGGCGGCGTACTGGCGTCGAGGAGCAAGCCGAACTGCGGGTCGTAGTACACAGAGTCGAACGCGCCGGTGAACTCCAGCACCAGCGCGTACTGGGTCGACGATGATGAAGAAGACGATGATGATGAAGTGGAGTTGAGGCTGTAGGCAAAGGTCAAGGCGTCGTCGTTGAAGACGGCGTAGTTGGGCAGACATACCACTGAAGCATGAACTGCTTAACCGCACGACATGGCACACGACACGACACACGACAACAAGATGTACCCGTGTGCGGGTGAAGTCGCTGTCGTTGATGGGGAAGCGGTAGAGGGCCACCTCGGCGTTGCTCGACGTGTTCAGGTAGTACACTGTCACGGCCTCGTAGTCGAGCTCCATCGACGCACCCTGCCAACCATCATCACAATCAACATCATCAGTGCCGTCATGATCATCATCTTCTTCATCAACGTTTTTGAAGGGTGGGTACCGTGAAGGCGTCATCGTTTCCAGAGACGGCCGTGAGGGAGCACCCCCTTCTTCATCGCCCGCGGCAAAACATTCACTCTCCACCGACCTTCAACATCATGTCGCCTTTCCGTTATCATGCTTCCGTGGGTGTTCTTCTCATTCTTGTTGCCATCTTCTTGGTGCCCTCGCACTGCTTTTCCCAACGGGCCTACCTCGACTACCTCGATGTCCGTGTCGTCTTCCCCTACCATGGGTTCAACTTCACCTGCACGGTATTGCCTCCGCCATCAGATACCTTCTGCAAGCATCTGAGCACTTTTACCGGATAGGAGGCGAAGGTGTTTCAAGGCAGCCTTGCTGGTCCTGGTGTCCCCCAGATTGTGACGAATGGCACCACGTGGGGGCCGTATGCGTCCAGCGACACCGGCAATCTGTTTGGTGCGAATGTCACCTCCCCTATCGGAACCGTCAAACAACTCAAATGATCTCTCTGACACTGCTCATCCTATCAGCCAGTGTTCAATTGAAAGCCAACGGTCAACTGCTGGCCATGACCTACTCCGGCGCCCTGGGCAGCCGCCCCAAGATCCTGTTGCAATTGTCGCCACAGAAGGGACTCTATTCCAAGGTGACTTTCGACCTGGCCGCCCCGACTAGTGGCCACGTTTGGAATGCCACTGTCACCTTGGCCTAATCAAATGTTCTTCCTGTTTTCCCATCTGGCCAATACATTTGGAGGAACAAGATCTTTGTGGAAGAAATGCTGAGAAAGGAGGGATCACTGGCAAAAAATAAGTGGTGGTCGGTGGTGGTTGGCGGTGGTTGGCGGTGGTGGTCGATGGTGGTCGATGGTTGGAGGCGATGGTTGGTGGTGGTGGTCGGCGTTGGAGGTCAAGGCCTTGTCATCACCCCTGCAAGCAAACGTGGTTAGAAAAAAAGAGATGCGATCTGCGAGCCAGAGCACAAGGTCCGTACGTTTTTGGGGCAGCAGAGGCGGTCTTGAGCTTGCATGCGCTGGGTACCTTGTCCCCGGAGCACATCACCCCTTGCTTGTGCTCCTCACACACGACGCCCTTGCCCACCGATCCGGCCAGCGTTTTAATCGCCTGCATGACGCCATTGTCGCGCATGCTGCACCGAGTTGGGGGCAATTCTATGCGAACCTGGTGTGGGTGCTTGGTCATCACGGTGACCTTGACAATGTGGTGCGTCCTTGCTGACACTGCATCCCTGAAGTATACAACACTCCATTCCTTCAATGATGATGTGGAAATTGGTGAGGGCGACACAGTTGGTGATGATGTGTGGATATCACTGTCAATTGGTACCTACCACCTCCACCACCACCACCATGCTTACTTCTGTTGCCTGACCGCCATCTCAACCCTTTGCTGCAGGTGTTCCCTGGACTCTCCCACCCTTGGCCCCAGATGCTGAGATTTCTCAGGAGCTGTTTTCTCACTGCTCTCAGCCTCTCTTCACCTCTGCTGAGCTCCAGGAGTGGCAGGACACACTGGACCAACATTGGACTGAAGCCATGGCTTCTCCACATGTCCTCCCCACTCTCTTTGATTCCCTTACCCCACACTCTTCTGCTTCCCAGCTCTGTGGTGGTGTGGTAAAGCCCGTTCCCCCGCTATACATACATACATATATATAATGGGACTTGTTAATGGATAGAAGCGGCACTCAAGCGAACGTGCTCCCGGGGGGTTAAACCACGAGAGCGCAACTTGCGTTCAAAGATTCGATGATTCACTGATAATGCACTCACTTGCTTCCAAACACATGTGCAGGTAGCTCATCACCAACATCCTCAAGATGCCCAGCACTTTGTCTTCACACCTGGCATCTGGGTGGCCATCCACCCAAGTGAGGATGAGACCTTGGAGCAGTTCTGGATTGCAAGATTACTGCTCCACATCAACTGCACTCTAACACTGTGTCTGGAAAAAGGTGCCAGTGGCACCTTTTGTTAAGTAAAATCTGTACAAGTGATATATGTGTATGTGCAGCGAAAGCAGTACTTTTGTGAACATGGTGTGTGAGTGGTTTTGGCAAAATATGTACAGAGAGTGGCAAAAACAGGGAAAAAATGGTGTAGGTCATGGTAAAAGCAGATGGGGCCAATGAAGAATTTCAAGGCATAAGTGTAAAAAAGGGCTAATGTATTTTGTTGGAATGAGGAACAGAACAGAGTGGAGGGAAACATTAGCCAATGGACTTCCACACTTTCCATGGACCAGAAGAGGAGGAGGAGCTGGTCTTGGGTGTGAGAGGGGCAAGGGCAGGATGTGAAGTTAGGCCTTGTAGGAAGGAAGTGATGGCTGTGAGATCTGACTCCTCCAGGAATTTAGAGTGGAAGGTGAGGAGCCAGTTGCCAAGAGAGGAGATGTTGCCCTCTGCTATGGGGGTAGAGGAGAGGCAGACAAAGCTGGAGTAAAGGGCAGCACAGAAGGAGAGGTAGTAGGTGGGATTTGCCTCATAGAGAATGTGGTAGGGGGTGGTGGGCGATGTGATGGGGTGGGGAGAAGGATTGGGAAGCTCTAAGCTCTGGATGAGGAAGCTGTAGAGGCTGATGTGAAGTGGGGTGTGGTCCAATGATTGAGCAGTGAGGAAAGCAGGAGCAGAGTGGACAACCTCACACATTGGGTGTGGGATGGGGATGTGGTGCAGATAGCAGAAGGGTTTGGGGATGGTGTTGCTGGCCAGAGGATGCCAGATGGTGGACATGTTAACCCTCTTGTGGCTGAAGATGAGAACATTGAAGCCACTGATGAGAGGTTCAGAGGTGGGCATGGAGCTGGAGTAAGTTGGGGAGCTGTAGTAGAAGTGGAGTAGGCAGAAGACCTGGAGGGTGGAGTGTGACTCAAGTGAGGTGATGGCATTGGTGATGTTGGAGGGAGATGAGGAGATGTAGAATCTGATGCCATAAGACTTTGATAGGTGAGTTGCTGTGTTGTTGATGTTGAGAGGAATGTCTGTGCTGTGGATGGTAAAGTTGTGCATGTAGATTGACACCTGTGGAAGAAAAAAACCAGTGGACATCAGGAATAAGTGAAAAACCAATGTGCATTGGGGAAAAGAGTTGACAAATAAAAACCTGATGGCATTGGGAAAAGTGTTGACAAATAAAAAAACTGATGCGCATCAGGAAAACAATGCAGGCTGATAAATGCACTGGCCATTCATGGAATTGTGTTGGTTGGGCAAGAAGCTTGGTGAGTGGCTTGGTGAATTGGGGGAGATACTTTTTCTGGAGAGCAAGCTCTGCTTTGTGCTTGATGGTAGATGGTGACTTTTCCTCTTCAGCCTTACCCTTGCCATGTTTCTTGGTAGCTGTAAAGAACAAGCATGTGGTGAGCTTGGAACTTTACCAGCAAAATGAAAATGTACTGGTTGGGGTGGTTGGAGTGGTGCCAGAAGCTTCAGCGGCAGTGGGTACTGTGGGCTGAAGTCAGATAATAGTGGTGTAAGTGAAAGTAATGGGGTGTGAATTGGAACAGGAAGGAGTTGATTTGTACCATTTTCCCCTTGGCCAATGCAGAAAGACGCTGGCACTGTTTGCTTGTGGACGTTGAGGCAAGGGAGGCCTCCTCTGCTTGAGAAGCTGTGGTGGCATGTGCAATCTCCCCTTGTAACTGGCAAGGTGTGGTCTCCTCTGCCTCATTGCTGAGAAGTTTTGACTGGAATGGGTGCTTGTGGAATGTGTTGACAACTTCGGAGGTGATGCTGTGGGGCTGCTTGATCTTGATGTTTTTACTGTGTGGTGTGATGTATTCCACAATGCAGATCTGGTCCCAGATGTGGTGAAGCTCCTCAGGATCTTGCAGAAGCAGTCAGCCTCCATGGCTGCATGAACGGCCTGACAAAAGGCCTCCATCTGCCTTTTGATCATGCTCCAGTGGTTGGTGATTAGTGACCAGAAGTTCTCTGGCAAGAGGGAAGTAGTTAGACTTGTGGGGAGAAGAACAAAAGAACTAAAAAGAAAGGACATACTCTTGGAAGGGGCTTGGTGTTGATAGTGCTTATAATGACAAAGCACAGCGATCATGTTGTTGGCACTCAATTCCCTGAAGGCACCAGAGTTGAGGTTGTCAAGGGAGATGAACACCTGACCCTCTGGAATGAGGTGATTGAGTTCCTTGATAAGACTGGAAAAGGGGAACAGTTAGTGAGGACTCAAAACAAAGGTGAAGAGTTAGAGTAGAAATAACATACTCCACCACTCCTGGAGCATGGAACAGGGCCCTTAAGGTAGTTGAGTACTTCTGCAGAGTGGTGGGCTTTGGTGCAGCATGACTCTTGAGCGTTTTCTGTGAGGTGTGGGGTGATGAGTAATGGTTTGAAATATGAAGGTGGTGGACATACCAGGTGCTCAGTGAGAGCATTGTAGTTGGTAACAGTTTTTTTGCCATGTGTGATCTGGAAGAGTGGGTTTTGGCCAAGGGTGTAGTAGTTCAGGGCCTTCTTGAAAGCATTCAGGACAACTGAGCCTGCCAAGTTGATGTAGTTCTTGAAGCTGGAGATGCAGTCAAGGATGATCCAGCTGAGTTCCATCCCTGCAGCTGCTGGCACAACTTCATAGACATTCTCCCACTGCCAGTGCTCAACAAGGTTCCACACCACAACTCTGTGGTTACAATTGATGGCCTCTGGAAGGTTAAAAGTTAGTACCCAAAAAAACTGATGTGCATTGGGAATTGTGAATAGCCTACAAACTGAATGGCCATGAGTGCAGCTAAAATGAACTGGTGTGGGAAGTAATACCAAACTCATTGATGTTGTTTTGGTCAAGGTGCTCATCTTCATTGAGAAATCTAACAATGAAGGGCTTGGTTGTGAGACACCCTCCATCCACAACAGACTGCAGCAAGTGATGAATTCCTGGAACTGTCACTGGGTGATGCTGTTCTGATGGCAGTGCAGGTGGTTAGCAAGTGAAAGCATCTACACATTGCCAGAACAAAAAGAGGAGTTGTACCAAAGATGGTGCAGTTCTGAACATCAAGGGGGTGTGATGTGGGTTGAACCCAGGTATGGTGCAAAGTTGAAGGGTTGATGCAATCGAGCTGCTCCTTCTGCTGGTGAATTGCTTGGTCATTGCAGGTCACCTGAAGGCTGGCGCTGACAATGTTGGGGTTGGACTGAAGCAATTGGAAATTTGGGAGTGTATGAATTTTAGTTTCTGAATAGTAAGGTTGAGGTCAGCAACACAAACTGTTAGAGAACATGGTTCTCACAAGGTCAAATAAAAAACCAATGCACATTGGGAAAAGAGTCAACAAATAAAAACCCAATGCACATCAGGAAAAGAGTCAACAAATAAAAACCTGATGTGCATCAGGAAAGAGTTGACAAATAAAAAAACCCAATGTGCATCAGTTTGGAACTTGTCAGTGTGGTGAACAGTAAAAACACACAAAGTGTACATACCTAGCTCCAGGTCAGGCAGGGCAAGTAGTCTGGTGGCCTCCTTGCATTGCTCTTCAGTGTTGCCTGCAGAGTACTGGCGCACCACTGGCTGCTTGTGAGGCTTGGTCTTGATCTCCTCCACCTCCATCTCCTTGTCCACATCAATCACCTCTGGGTGTGTGTGTTTCCTCTCCTTGTGCTCTTCCTCTACCAGCTTGTGCTTCCTTGGTGGCGCTTGGTGCTCCTCCTCCTCCAGCTCCTCCTCCTGCTCCTCCTCCAGTGCTTCCTCTCCCTTCTCCTCCTCTTTCTCCTCCTCCACTATGTCCTCCTCCAGCTCCACCCCCTTCTCCTCCTCCTTCTGCTCCTCCCCCTGCTTCTCCTCCTCCTCCTCCTCCTCCAGCTCCTCCTCCTCCTCCTCCTCCAGCTCCTTCTCCTGCTCTTCCTCCTCCTCTGTCTCCTTTTCCTTCCTCTCCTCCTCCTCCTCTTCCATGTCCATTGGCTCTTTCACTCCCTCCTCTGCTATTGTTGGCATACACTGCATTAGCAGTTTGAGAGACTGCTGCTTCGTGGAGCCAGTGTCTTGGCCCTGCGCCTGCAGCAACCCATCAATGTACACCTTGGTGATAACCTTGGTGTTGGGTTGCTGGTGCACCTTCACTAGGGCATTACAGGAGCTTGCTAGAAGCTTGGTGGCCAACATGGCTGAGAAGTTGGGAAGGCTGGAGGCAGCTTGGTGAGAAGACATTGAAAGGAAGTGTGTGTTGAATGTGGGTGGTACAACAAAATGATCAAAACAGGTTGTTATAGGTAATGTAGGTCTACAAAAAAAGCTGTCTGCATTAAATTCTAATTGGAGGGACAGGAAACAGGGGGCGAAATTTCATGTGGTCTGGAGAGCTTTGAGATCTTCCCAATGCGCATCAGGTTTGTTATTTGTCAACTTGCTTCCTGATGCACATCAGGTTTTTTATTTGTCAACTTGCTTCCCAATGCACATTGGGTTTTTTTATTTGTTGACTCTTATCCTGATGCACATCAGTTTTATTTTGTTGTCCTGTTTCCTGATGGCATTGGGTTTTTAAAGTTGTCCTGTATTTTCCTCAACTCCACTGTTATTAGTTGTGAGCTCATTGGTCTGGAGTTCCAAGAAACACAATGTTCACCAATCCAGAAAAACCACATCTATCCATTATGTGGCTGTTGGGAATTGGAGGTATCACACCAAATGTTTAAATACCTCTCCAGTGTCATTCAGTTGTTCTCCACCTCAATGAGCCACTCTCTCCCCACCAACACAGAGGTCCTCACCTCTACCCTACTATCCCCAATCTTCAGCCAGTCCTTATGAGCCACAGCTCATACTCCAAGGAAGAGAGTTCTCCAAACTGCTGAAGAGCAAATCCCCAAAAAGCGTCGCCTGCTTGTCAGCAATGATCACATCAATACTGTTCTTGGATCATTCTGTTGTCATAAGAAATGCCTTGATAACTTCTCCTTTGCTGACATTCTCAACATCACACAACCCTTTGCAGATCTCAATGAACGTGATCACACCACCTACATCATCAACATCATGTCAGCCAGCTGTGTCTCAACACTACCTGAGTGCCACTTCAAGTTGTGACTCAATGGTTCTCCAGTGTGTTTGAATGCTTTCCAAAAGGTGCCAACCCTTTTTATTGTGGCCTTACATTTGTTATCCCACCTCACATTGCTGCTCTACAAGGCGCATGGTTTCAGCAGGAAGAAGTGGCGTTCTGCTAAACAGATTTTCATTTCTGGTGGGCGTCAGCAACGTCCCTCAAATGCCAGCTCAAATACCCACTTATGGCTAACCACTTTCTTTGATGTTATTGGAGATCACCTTCCTGATGCCACCATCCACTTACCTATTTCTTTGACTTGGCAAGAAGTGCACTCTATGTGTGCCAATGCTCATCACTCAACTGTTCCTGTGCTCACCTATTCTGCTATGCTCAAACACATTGCTTCCCACTTTGCCTATGTGAAGTTGCCTAAGAACTCATGCCTTGGCAAGTGCTCTGCTTGCATTGACTTTGCACAGCAATGCTTGAGAGCCAAAAGCCCTCTTGAGGCAGCACAGTTTGCAAGTGCATGGACTCACCACCTTGCACTTTCTTCTGCAGAACGCCTCAGTTACAAGGACTGATGCCACCAAGCAACAAGTCAACCAAGTCTTTACATGAGCCTGATCATTGACTACTCCAACCCACTCCCTCTCCCCACCCACACTCCTGTGCCAAAGGCCTGGATGCACTTTGGCAACCAGTTCACCATGGTTCTTGGTGGTCTCATTGACCACAGCCATGGCAAACACCTCTTTCTACACCCTCAGCCCTTTTGGCCAAAAGATGCTAACCTTGTCATCTCCACACTCTTTCACCACATCTGAACTCACCTTTTGACTAACACCGCCTCCAACACTCGCCCTTCTATCCTCTACCTGCAGGCTGACAATTGTGCTGCTGAGAACAAGAATGTCTTCATGCTTGCCTTCCTCAGTCTCCTGGTCAGCCTGGATATGTTCCAAGAGGTCTACCTCAGCTTTCTGTTGGTTGGGTGAGTGGGCTGATATCTTTGAAGCACATGAGGCTCTTGTTTCAAGCTCCCAACCCACCTGCAATAACTTGATTTTTGATGGACTCACAGCTCACCCCATCACTAATCCTCTCCTTGATGGTCCATTGTTCCATCTCCAAACCAGGGTCAAGGTTGTCCACACACAGACTACACCCCAAGTCCAACGTTTCAACTTTGCTCCTGGTCAGTGGGTTGCTGTCTGGGCTGATGCTGATGAAGACACTCAGGACTTTTGGATATGCAAGATCATCAGCATTCTCTGTAAGAGGCTCCATGTCCACTGGTGGAACTTTGCTAATGGACACTGGACTGACCATGGCTCAGAAAGCACTGTTCCAATGGGGTCTGTTTTAGCTTGTGGCTTTGACTTTAATGCCAACACTGGAGTTCCCCCACCCACCCTTCAAGAAATATTTAGACACCTGTAAATAAAACTTCTCTTCTCTGTGTACATTCAAATTCCACAGTGTTTTTATCTCCTGTACACCTGTTTTTAGTTTCATTAAAAAGTACCACTATCACCTTTTTCTGGACACAGTGTTCTCTGTGCTCATTGATTTTGCTGTGATTTTTGAGGATATTGAGCTGAATCACTGTAATCCAGCAAATGCGGTTTGACAGGTTGTTCCACAGAGTATCTGGGCAGTGTTTGTGGGTGACTCAGTTATTTTCCAAATTGACTCTGTAAATATGGTGAAGCTCTATTGGGGCAGAGGGCAAGTCTCTTGATCATGTAGTTGAAGCTGTGGTCCTTGAACTTGTGCTTTCGGAGTCAGAGCGAGCGGAGGAGGCGAGAGCAGCAGCCAACGGAGGGTGGTTTGTTGCTGTGGTGTCATTGTTTCGTTTTGTTTGCTTTGTGCCATTTGTTTGGCCCTGTCAGCCTACATGTGTGAGGGGAGCCGCTTTTATTTGGAGAGCACCACAACAATTTTTTGTATTTATTTACAAAACAAAATAAATATAAATATAAAAACACAATAAATATTTCTGTGCGAAGTTGTTATGCTGCGGGCTGGTTGCTGCCTTCGACCGAAAAGTTGATCATGTCGCGGTGCTGGTGCGCGATGTTGGTCTTGCGCTTCTGCCACACCACCCACGCGACGAAGCCGATGGCAAACAGGACCACGACCAGCAGTGCCCCGCCCACCAGCACGGGCACCAGCACCTCCACCAGAATGCTGTCGTCTCCGCCGCCGTTGTCTGCCCGTGCACACACGACACGACACGACACGACCAACGACACGCACGACACACGACACACAACACACAGTCAGTTGCTGATGTTCATCATGATGAACACCAGGGCCATGTCGGGGGCGGCGTACTGGCGTCGAGGAGCAAGCCGAACTGCGGGTCGTAGTACACAGAGTCGAACGCGCCGGTGAACTCCAGCACCAGCGCGTACTGGGTCGACGATGAAGCAGACGATGATGATGAAGTGGAGTTGAGGCTGTAGGCAAAGGTCGAGGCGTCGTCGTTGAAGACGGCGTAGTTGGGCAGCTCCATGGCCATGTCGAAGTCGCCGCCGACGAACCGCTGGGCCTCCAAGTAGGTCGCGCCGGCGGGCACGGCTCCCATGGTACCCGCCTGGCTCATGCGCAGGCGCAACTCGACCGCCACCCGCCGCGTCGCGATGTCGATGTCACCGGGGTAGAGGCCCTGCGTCTGATTGTCGAAGGCGACCATGTTTGACAGACTGACCGTGATCTGTTCCGCCGCACACGCGCACACGCGCACGTGAGCTCAAATAAAAATAGAAAAAAGTAAAAAATAACTAGTTTTTTTGTTTTATGGAATAATATAATTCCAAAACTATAAAAATGAAATTTAACGTAAATTGCGTACCTTGACGTGGTCCTGAGGCACGGTGATGGTCTGGTTGCCAAAGAGCACGGACTGAGCGACGTCGAAGAGGCACTGCTGCAGCAGCAGGCCGGCCCCGTTGTCTAGCACCCGCTCGTAGTTGATGCAGAACTGGTCGTCCGTCGAGTTGCCCTGCCACACCCCCGCACACACGACACACACGCATGAGCTGCTGAACGCGCATAACACACCGCACACACGACACACGACACACGACACACGACACACGGCAACAAGATGTACCCGTGTGCGGGTGTAGTCGCTGTCGTTGATGGGGAAGCGGTAGAGGGCCACCTCGGCGTTGCTTGATGTGTTCAGGTAGTACACCGTCACGGCCTCGTAGTCGAACTCCATCGACGCACCCTGCCAGCCATCATTACAATCATCACCAGCATCGTCACCATCATCATCACCATCGTGCTTGGGTGGGTACCGTGAAGGCGTCATTGTTTTCAGAGACTGCCGTGAGGGAGCACGCCGGCGAAGTAGAGCTATCGTAGCTCACCCGCGCGCCGCTCGACTTCAGCGTGTTCCACTTAGCGCACGTCTGCGCGCCACCACATGCGGCGGAATTGTGACGCGTGAGTGATACCACGACACGACACGACACGACACGACACAACACGACACGCAAGACATGACACACAACGTTCGCGCGCACCGTATTCGAGGCGGTGCCGAAGGGCAAGCCGTTGCAATCAATGCAGCCGGCGCTCACCTGGCACTGGCTACACTTGTTGAGACCATCAGGGCAGCTCACATTGAACCCTGTGCCACCACCCGCGAGTGTCGTGTTGTGTCGTGTGAGTCGGGTTGGCGTGTCGTGGCGTGTGTCGTGTCGGCGCGCAGTGGGTGCGGGGGCGCACCATTCACGACGGTTGTTGCATTGGCGCAGGCGTTGACTCCACCGAACAGATTCAACCCCACACAACCTTCATTTCATAGACCGGAATGTTAGCATAGTGTGCGCGATGGGTGCAATGGGTGCGATGCTGCCTGCTGTGGTGCGCGTGCGGGTGTGGTGGTGGGTGTGCTGTAACGTGTGCGGGAGGCGCTGCTTACCGGGTGTGCAAGTGGCATCGACAAACTTGGACGCTCCCAGCAGATTGATGGTCCAGCCATTCCTGAACAAACAAAAAACGGCGCAGTGAGTCCATATCCAAGGCCTGCGCGTGTGCGTGTGCGTGTGCTGCTGCGTGTCGTGCGTGTGCGTGTGCGTG